>NW_023659497.1:26390-72535 GCF_015228065.2 Penaeus monodon
GGCCTCCCCAGCCACCCTGTGGATAGCACCTATCCTAGCCTTGCATTTTTGATGCAGAGAGACGAGGTGGTCGGCGTAAACAATAATATACATGCATATGCATATATTTGTTGATAATACATATATAATTTATATATATTCATTACATTCACACACACCACACACACAACACACACACCCCACACACACACACACACACACACACAACACACACACACACACACACCACACACACACACACACAATATATTGTTACGCCGGCCGCTGTCTCTCAGCCACCAACACAAGCAGGCTAGGCAGACGGCGTGCTATCCACAGGGTCGTGAACAGTTCCAAGAGGCACCGAGCCCCACAGCGTCCAGAACACCACAAGGGAACACAAGTGGCGAGGCAGGGCACGAAAAAAACCAGAATGACAGTCTTTCCTTTATTTTACACAAGTTATTTACCCGTACACTTTTCTATGGGCACAATACAGGGGGAAACACTGCACGATACAGCTTATAACAGGGCAACACAAAGTTTATCAGGTCACAAGGCACACACGAGGTCTTCACAGGAGCAGCACCCAACTCCGTCTCTTGGCTTGTTCCTCGTCCTCCGCTCACAGCAGCTGCGTCATGTTTGCCCAGGTCCCTTCATGTTAACACATGCCCAGGTCATCCTTTCATGTAACACATGTTTCGCACAAGACAAAGCCCTGGCGTAGCAATATATATATATATATATATATATATATATATAATATATATATATATTATATATATATATATATATTTATATATTATTAATTATAAATTTATAATTATATATATTTTATCTATATTATATATATTATATATAAAATTATTTATATAATTTATACTATATATATATTATATATATATATTATATATTATTATATATGTATATATATATTTATATATATAAACACACACACATACATATACACCTATATATACATATATATATATATATATATATATATAGTTTTATATATATATTTTACTATATACATATATACACATATACACATATATACACATATACACATATATACATATATACACATATCCATAGACATACATAGGCACACGCACACACTCACGCACGAACACGCACACGCACACACACACACACACACCACGCACACGCATACAAAGTTTAATGTACTTTCAGCTTTTCATATCTACGACAATGTTTACACAAGATAGCCAATGAGAGCGTCAGATATCACGAGTCTACCAATGAGAAACACCGGACTGTCGTTGCCCTGCGGCAGTGTTTACAGAAACTAGCCAATGAGAGAGACGAATGTCAATAGTGGGTTGTTCTTTCAATTCCTGTCACAGGGAAATTTGTCAGTTGTCCTTGACTAAGAAAGAGTGAATAAGTGAAATTCGAAGCCATGTAGTGTTTGTGAGACGCTACAATACATATAATGTCAATGCGTGATACAGAATTAAGGTATATGAGACTGTACTTGTTTCTTGTCAATGTGTGATACTTTACGTAGAATATTCTGAACAGAATTAATGATCTAAGGAACAGGAATGTAATTGTTTTCTCAAGAGTGGATTGCTTCTGAAATCATAAAGTGTGTACGTGTATGTCTTTTATGTAGTGGAACGAGGGGCAAGTTATATTGAAACAGAGTTATCTATTATGCATGAAGGCCTAGCAAAGTAAATAAGTCACCGCCACCCATTATACAATGGAAGAAAGCTAAACTACAGAAAAGGTAAGTCTCACATAATCCTTAGTATTTTTTAGTACTTTTTTACCGTACAATTGGCGGTGAGTTTTTTGATGTGTGTGTGAATTGATACGTTACACCTATTTAGTTGTTAACAATGGTATTTACGTGACAATGACCGTAGTCGGAAAACCATTGTTATATTGAAGGTTTTTTTTCCCGTTAGGTAACTAGCTTCGTAAAGATTTGCTTGTTTTCCAGTATAACGAAATTACTTACCGAAATAAAATGCTGCGCATGAGACCACTCCCACGTATTGTGTATTGTTGGGGGGAGGGGGGTAAATAAGCGAATAGTGTTCCCTAATTTGCGATAAGACACCAGTGAGATCGGTGAAACCCTTTTTCATAACGCTTGATATAGCCGTACGAGCGATGTTTTCTTCAAATTATTTCTTACTCCAATATATATATTTATGGTGCCGCAGCTAGAAAGCCATTTCCGATTGCGGTTGCCTGCTATTAAATTACGATCACGCCTCAATCATCATTACATTATCCTTTTCATTATCACAGTCATATCATTATCATATATACTGACAATTAAATTATCATCGTTTATAAGTATTTTTAACAACTGTTAGCGTTACTATTGCTATTACTAATACTGCTTTAGCATTATCACTATTGTTTTGAAAGTGAGGTCATTGAACACAATATGAAATTTTCGGCCATAATCAATGTAATCTGCCCTTATCTGACACCGAAGTATCCGCAGTCGCACGACCTTAGGTGCTGGAAGAGCACGCATGTAATGTGATATATAGAGACATGCAGGCGTAGATGGGTTATATACATAGTGTAACATGGTACCGAAATAAGATGCATTGAAAGCAAGAATAATGATTCGGCCAATTATCAATTTGTATATGTGCGCATATGTACATTCACATACACCCACACACACGTGTACACACAGCCATATACACATATGCACACCCATATACACGTGTACACATGCCCCCACACACATGTACACACATCCACAACACACATGTACACCATCGCGATACACACACATGTCACACACATATTCACCACAATCCATGACGCACCCACACGAACACATCCATGCACGCAACAATCATCACGCACCACATCATACACACATTTTCATACACGACACACATACACACACCCACTCACCAACACACATCACACACAAACACACACACACCACACACACACTACAACACACATTATGGTACACAAACACACACACATATGTACACACATGCACACACATGCAGACACATATGCACGTACATCACACACACCCACAACATTATGTCGCTAACACACATACACCACACACACATCACACACAGCAACACACATCATGCACGCACCAATCACACGTGCCACACAACACACACCACACACAGCCACACACAACACACACACACACACACACAACACAACACACACACCACACACACACACACACACACAACACACACATGTCACACACACACACACACACCACACCACACACACACACCACACACAACCACACACACACACACACCACACACACACACACACCACACACAACACACACACTACACACACACCAACACACATTCACACAACAACACATGTACACACACACACACACACTTACACACACACCACACACATGTACACACACACCAGCACACATGTACACACACACACTCACATTCATTTACACACTCACACACACACATACATGTACACACACATGTACACTCACACACACACATAACACAACCACATATACACACACACACACACACACACACACACACACACACACACACACACACACACACACGTACACACACACACACACACGTCACACACACGTACACACACACACACACACACGTACACACACACACACACACACACACGTACACACACACACACACGTCACCACACACAAGCACTAGTGCAAACATGCGCACACACTAGCACACATACATATGCGTGTAAACATACAAATTAGTACATACAGTACACACACGTCCACACATACATATAAACGCACACATTTTTCACATGCATGGACATACATGTACACACTAATACTTGGCACACATGTACACATTTACACATGCACCACATGTAATCACGCTCATGTTTACACATGTACACATGGGTACACACACGTTTAATGATGTTCATTCACACACACATACGTATATGTATACACGTGTAGGCATCTGTACACAAATAAGCATATGTATACACAGACATTCACACACTACACACTCACACACGTTATACCCCCATCCACATGTACACACCCACACACATTTACACTAGGTAGCACTTGTGGGCTTTGACCCATGGGTAGGGAGGCCCAATAGTCTGGGCGGCCTTTGGGCGCACTTTTTCTATTCTAAAATTTCCCCTTAATATGACTTCCTGAGCCTACCGGAGGTCCTTGTGAATTACCGTCCTTCTCTAGGTAAGTTCGGCAACCAGGCTTCCACTGGGGGGTAGAGGACAGAAAATGCCTTATTCTTTAACTATTGTTTAGGTTGATACCAAGTTAGGAGTTTTTAATCCCTTCAGGACTACGGCTTTGAGCCAAGGGTCGGACCTGGCCCAATACCCATGATGAATGATACCCGGCTACCCCTTCTCTCAAGGAGGAGAGGCGATTCATGACCACTCTTTGACGAATTCGACTATGAACAACCCCACTAATGACAAGACGAGAAAGACCACTTTCAAAATCCCCACTGAGAACGCAAGGTTTGCGAATGTAAAATGCGTGAATGAAAATCGATCGCTTTTGAACGTGAATCCCCTTATCATCAATAAGGTCGTTGATGGTCAAGTGGACGGCGATTTTTATTGTCAAAAAAAATGCGAGATGGAAGCCTTCTTGTTTAAGTACAATATAACTCCCAGATTAAGGATTTACTTAAGGTGACGCAAATTCATGATCTTCGAGTTAAAGTAACTATTCCTATAGGCCCAAATACCTGTAGGGAGTAATCTTTCACAGGGATTTGAGGACGATGGAAGAAAGGTGAAATTCTCGAGAGCATGAAGGACCAAGATGTCGTGGACGTTAATTGTATGACCAAGAAGGATGGGAATGTGTGAACGAAGATTCTTCTTCTTCTTCGAGCTTTTCCCATTTAGTATGGGGTCGCTGCGGCGGATACGAACTTCTTCCAAGTCCTTCTGTCCTGAGTGTCAATCTCCTTTGCGCCAATGGACTGCATATCTGCCTTGTTTGTCCATCCACCGTTGCTTCGGACGTCCTCTTCCTCTTCTTCCGGTGGTTCCAGAGTAAGCATTCTCTGTCCCACGTAATTCTCCTCTCTTCTCTTCACATGCCCATACCACCTCAATCTCGCTCTTCTGCTTCTCACCCCGACATTTGTTACTCCCATTCTTTCCCGGATGTCCTCATTTCTTACCTGTCTTTCATAGTAAGACCACACGCCCATCTACACATTTTCATTTCAGCCACCTCCAATCTCTTCATTAACTTTTGGTTGAGGGACTGTTTCTAACCATACAGCATTGCTGGCTGGATCACGGTTTGGTGTATTTTTTCCCTTCACTTTTATGGGTATCCTTTTGTCGCACATCACTCCAGACATTCTTTTCCAATTATTCCAGCCTGATTGGATCCTTTGCTGATCTCCTTGTCGACACCTCCATCCGATTGTAGCAGACTACCAAGATACTGAATTCTGTTTACTTCTGGCAGCTGTTGGTCGTCCATCAGTACGCTCCTCCTTGCCTTCCATTTAAACACATGTACTCTGTCTTTGCTCTTGACACTTTCATTCCTCTCTCTCCAATCCATTGTGCCACCTCTCCAGGTCCACTTCAGGTCTGCCTTCTCTTCGGAACAAATACTACATCATCAGCAAACATCATGCTCCATGGGCCTCCTTCCTAATGTCGTCTGTCAGGGTATCCTGATGATCGCAACACGAACGGGCTAAGTGCCGACCCCTGGTGCAACCCTACTTCCACCATGAACGGCTCTGTTGTCCTGCCACGCACCTCACCAACTGTCTCACTTTCCTTGTACATGTCTTTCACAACACGGATGTACTTCTCTGGGACGTTCTTCTTTCTCATACACCACATCATCTCTTCCCGTGGCACCCTGTCGTATGCTTTCTCCAGATCGATGAATACTCCATGCAGCTCTTTGTGACCTTCTCTGTATCTCTCCTGCACTTGCCTCAGCGCGAAAATGGCATCTGGAGTGGACTTCCCCTCCATGAATCCAAACTGCTCTTCACTGATGTTCACCACATCCGTTAGTCGGTGCTCAATCATACGTTCAAATAATTTCATGCTGTGGCTCATGAGTTTTATGCCTTGGTAGTTACCACAGGCCATGATGTCACCTTTGTTCTATAGATAGGGACGAGTATGCTCTTCCGCCACGACTCTGGGATCTTTTCTTCATCGAAAATCTTGTTGAGCATTGAGCACAGGATAGTTACTCCTTCTTCACCAAGGCACTTCCATGCTTCAATTGGTAAATTATCTGGTCCCACTGCTTTTCCATCCTTCATCTTCCTTAGCGCTCTTCTCAACCTCATCGTCAGTGATGGCTTCCACCTCACCAGGATTCCCCAACTGTTCCTCCTCACGTGCTTCCCTAGGATTTTCTTCATTCATGAGCTTCATAAAATACAACCGCCACTTTCCAGAATATCCTCATCATTTGTTAACACATTCCCTTCATCGTTCTTTATCCATTTTGTCTGATAGATGTCTTTCGAGTTTTTGTCCCTTTGTTTAGCATTCTAAGTACCTTTTTCGTACCTTCTGTTGTATCAAGGTCTTCGTAGAGTTGGTTATATGCTCTTGCCTTTACGGTTGCCACAGCTCTTTTAGCTTCCTTCTTGTTGTTTTGTAGTAAGGTTTGTTCTCTTCAGATGGATCTTCAAAGAGTTTCTTCTTGCTTCCTTCTCTCACTAATTCTTCTCTGGACTTCATCACACCACCAACCACGTCTCCTTTCCAGCCTTTGCCATTCCGGAGTTTTGCCACAGACTTTCTCTCCCAGATCCCGCATGTCTTCTGCGATTGTTTCCCAGTCACACCTCTCTTCCTGTCTACGTCTTTCTAGGGTCTCTTAACCTTATCTGTAAAATCATCTCTGCTCTGCGCTTCTTTAGCTTCCACCACTTGATTTTCTGGGTTCTTGACTTCGTCTGGGGTTTTGACTTCACAACTTTAAGTGTGCAAATGACTGGTCGGTGTTGGTTTGTGATGGTTTCCCCAAGAATTACTTTACAGTCTTTCGTATTCTTGTCATATGAGCGGCAGAGGATGTAATCTATTTGTGACTGAGTGCTTCCACTTTGGTAGGTGATCTTGTGCCTAGTGGCTTTCTTATAGAACGTGTTAACGATCCACAAATTATGCCTCATCGCGAATGTCACGAGTTCTTCCCCACCATCATTCTTAGTACCATAACCAAATTTGCCCATCGTCTCTTCTCTGCCTGTGTTATCACCACCAACGTGTCATTGAAATCACCCCTATCCATAGTTTCTCCTCAGCTGGAATTTTTCTCAACTTCGTCCAACTCCTCCCAAAACTTCTCCTTCTTCGTCTGCACAACCTTGTTGGGCCGCATACACACTCATGATGTTCACCACCAGTTTACCCATCTCCATCTTAAGCCAGATGATTCGGTCTGAAGATCTTGTCACTTCTAGTACCCCCTTCTTGAGTTCCTCATCCAAAACAATTCCAACTCCGTTCTTTCTTCCATCGTCTCCTATGTAGAACAGTTTAAATCCGTTTCCAAGTTCTTTGGCCTTACTCCCCTCCACTTTGTCTCCTGCAAGCACATGATTCTTACCTTTCTCCTCTCCATCAGGTCCACCAGTTCGTGCTCCTCGCTGTCATACTCCCCACATTCAGTGTTCCAATCTTCAAACCTATCGTCTCATTTTCTTTCTTCTGCCTCTCCCCCCTCCTATGAGCTAACTTCTTTAGCCGTATTCGCTCTTGATACGGTAGCCGCTGTCATTTCTCACGAGTGTACGGCGATGTCCTCGCGCGTCGCCTACGGGGGACGCCCTAGCCATATCTTGAAATAAATGTTCCGCCTGATTCATTTTTGGATTTGGAGCACAGTTTTACGTCGGATGCCCTTCCTGTCACAACCTTCCCATTATCCGGGCTTGGGACCGCACTAGAAGTGTATGGCTTGCACACTCCCAATGGCTGGGTTAATGTGTGAACGAAGACTGAACTGCTTTTTTATATTTACTTAAATAAATCCTGAGTATGTCAATGTTGAATATGAATGTGTCCAGGTCAAACCTTACATCCAAAACCCAGTGCATTGTAATAGATGCCAAAAAAATCGGACACACCTCATTAAGATGTATTGATAAAGACTCAAGTAAATGTGTTTGCCGTAAATGTGCTGAAGCCCATGACACCATCACATGTACTAGCCATATTTCCAAATGTGCTAACTGTGGAGGTCCCATCAGTCAGGATCTGCGAGTACAGCATCCTGAAGAAGGAGACTGAGGCATTAGCATATATGAGAAAGCATGAAGTTAGTTATACTGAAGCTAAGAGGAAAATGGAAAGTTTGACACACAAACCCGATACATCCTATGCTGCAGCAGTAACTAACATCACCCCTAGTGCAAGTAATGTCAGTCAACAGCTTGCAGCCAAGGAATGTCAGTCAACAGCTTGCAGCTAAGGATAAAGAATTGCTGAACTCAAACCGATAAAGAACTAAATATTAAAGTATATCAATTGACTAAATTGGTCGATCAAATGACTGCATCAACCCAGCATAAACATCCTAAGGAGGCTGATACCGAATCACAGTTCGGATCGCACCTCCCCGTCCGGGCGACTCCTGTAAGGACTTCGTCTGGCTCGCGATCGGCTTCTCGAGAGAGTAGCAGGTCGCAATCTGTGAGTCGTCTCCCTCGCCAGGAGGTGCAGGACATGGAGGCTTCTGTCTCTGAACCATCCCGAGAGAGGTCCCCGGGAATCGAGGGAGAGAGGCGCTCCCTCCTAGAAAAGAAAATTAAAACTGGCGGACAAGGCACTTCCAAGCCCCATAAAACGTAATTTTCGCATCGACCATTATACAATGAAACTGTCGAAGTCTTAGATCTAAGGATAAGACCGATATGCAAATTTTTACCCCTCCCCCGGGGCTTTTCCCCAGGGGGGGCCCCCGGCCTGTGGGACGACTAATGCCGACCCCTCACCGGTTTTCAGGGGTTTCTGACTCGGCTAAAACCAAGCCCTTTACCCGCTGTGGGCCCAGCCCCCAGAAAAGAAACCTCCCGGGCGACTTTTTGAAACTTTTTTTCCGCGCCTGGGGGGGCGGGGAACCCGGACCCCTGGGATGAGAGGGGACATTTTTCCACTGAAACTAGCCCGGGGGGTTTCTTATATCTAAAGAAAATGACCTTAAATTAATAACCCTTTCTTAGGCTCCCGAAAATTATGGTTCTGCAAAAAAAATCCCACTTAACAATTTTGTCCCTGACGAGGTTTTTTCCATGGGAACAAACCATTTATGTCGGAAGGATCGGAGGGTAGGGGTGGGGGCGGAGCCCGCCATGTACATAAAACCAAAGCCCCCCCTTTTTTTGGGGGGAAACATTGATTTGTTTTGGGAAATTTTTTCGCTTTGAAAAGGAAAAATTATTGGCATGTATCTGATATAGGGTTCCCCCCTTTTTGTCCCTGAAAATGTGAAAAATTCTATGATAGCTTTTTTGCTCCTAAAGGATAGTCTCCCACAAAATAAAGTAATTTTAGGTGTTTTTAATCTCATCATAGTTAGGGGATTTTCCCTGCGGGTGGAGGGGTAAGGTAGCAATAATTAAGTTGATAATGGTCTGATCTGGTCCCTTTTGAACGATGGTGGGTCCGACGCGGGGGACCTAAAAAGGGTTTTAATTTGGCTTTATTGACCTATAAATTTGGTCTCTTCATAAATAGCAGCCAAGTGCCTGGGGCAACCATTGACGACTCTTTGGGGAAGCAAACAATTTTCCCTTTTTGTATTAAAATATTCATGCGAAAACGGGGGAAAAACCCCTTCAGCCCCCAAAAATTTTAACGAAAAAAAGGGGCAGGTGGGGTCGCCTTAAACCAAGGAGCGTCAACCGAACTTGCTGGAGAACCTTTGGATGATAAAGTAAGCCCATAGAGTTCCATGGGGGACACCAGATTCCCGCAGGGCGCTGCGCATACGCAATAAGGCCACAGGTTTTTTTCCAAAAAAAACCCGTCAAAAATGAGAATTTTTTGGCACTACAAACAAGCAAAAACTAGGGTTCATAGAATAATAAAACAAGCCCGCCTTTGGGGTAAACGCTACAAGATTGACCCCACATAGAAAAGAATACCCTCCACAATGCCAGACATGCAGCTCTAACCTGACAATAGATCACATTTAACAGCTTTGCCCAAATCTATAAAAACCCAGGACAAAATAAAATAAAATTATTTCAGATTAAAGTTTAAAGATTTCACAACATAAATCTTTTATCAGATGACAAAAAAAAAAGAAAGTAAAGTAATCGTTTTTCTAAGGGAAAAAAAATTTTTATGACCTTACATAGAGGATAGAATGAATGGGAAATCCTTTGGGGTTTAATACCCTTTGGGCCCCACAGGCCGCGGGTTTAAAACCCAAAAAAAAAACCCAGCAAAGAAAAAAGAAAAGAGGGCGTTTGGGGGGGGGGGCCGGGGTTTTCTCCCCAGTTTTCTGGGGATATAGTAAACCACGATGAGGCCCTTTTTAGTGAATCCTCTAGCGGAAGCGGCTCTCAATTGTTGTGTTGAAGTATGATGACCGTTCTGACTCGGTTTACCGATGTTCAAAAGGGGGATCACAGGCTGAGGGTTTTGAATACAATCAGAAAGAAGTTTTTTAAAACTTTTGAAAATTTTCCCTGATGATAGGGGGAAAAAAAAATTACAATTTAAAGGGGGTTTTTGGCCTAGAAAACCGAAGTGTAAACACTTTTTTATTAAGTATTAAGCGAGTAATTTTTTCGTAAATGTAGAAAATTTTTTGTGCTTATATTACAAGTAAAACATTAGATGAGTTAAAATTTGATTTTCTACTTGGAAATCCCCATAAATTTTAACTCCCCCTGAGTAAAATTTATTATACCGAGTTCTGCACCCCCTTTTAAATTCATGTGACGGTAAGCCAAAACCGTGAAAAAAAGGGCAATCAAGAAAAATTTGATTATATTTTACAAATTTATATTTTTCGCATACCAAAAAGTTACAAAAGAGAGGAAACAATAGTGGGAAGGTTTATGTTTTTTACATGTAGCTGAATGTGATCGTACCCTTTACCCTTTGATATATATAAATAAAATTCAATTATTTGATATGTTTTTTTATTTAATATTTTGCTGGGGGGAGTTTGGGGGATGAATTTAGGAGTACTGAAATTTAATTTGGGCCCATTTTTTCAAAAACCCTTTTTAAATTTTCGTGTTTTTTTGCAAAAAAGGGTTTTAAATTTCTAGCTAAACTGCTTTTACTGAGGCAATTTTCCCGACAGCGGGGAAATTTCCCCTTTAAAGCGTCAACTAGTCTTTTGAATTTAGTTTAATCCCAGCGGGATAAGAGAGGAGCTAATTAAAATTTTGTAACGGCGTAAAAGTAAAATAATTGTTGATATCCTCCCCGGAGGGAGTGGCCCCAATCCCGGAGGTATGCTAAAACCGGGCCTTTCCGCGGAAAAGGTGGGGGCAACCCCCTTTCACTTCGCCTTTTTCCAAAAAATCAGTTTAATATCTTTAGATCCCACTGGGGATGGGATCAATTTTTAAGGGGGATAAAACGGGATACTACATTTTGATTTACCCAAAAGGGCCCGAAAAAGCGATAGCGAAACATGGGGGTTAATTTGTCCCAAAAAAAGGTTTTCCCTGAGACTTGTTTGTGATGCTCTTTTATGGGGTAAAAGGGGGGTAAACGACATAAACTTGGAAGTTTTTAAAAAATTTGATTGGTTATGAGAAGGGTTTCCCCTGAAAAAAATTTTCTGTATGAAAAACGGTTGCGGGTTTGGAACTTTGGGAAATAACTTCATCGGACTTAAAAGAAAGTACTATGGGGAAATACTTTTGCGCCCTTGACCAACTATCACAAAACATCTTTTTTAAACAATACGCACGCGCGATACAAACACATTCTTTGGCAGGGCCAAAATTTTTCCCACCCCGACCGGGCCTGAACACTCATTGCCCAAGGCCCTTTCCTATATAAAATTTTTTAAACCCTTTAATACCCGCACACTTTGACACGCTCCCCCCGGCACCGTACATGCACAGAATATTTGCCCGTAAAAACTCCCGCGCACCCAGACGAATACTTTCGTTCATTTTCTGTTTTTCCCTATGCAAATAGTACAGGGATTAGTTTTTGCGTAATAGAAAAAGGGTTTTCATTTTCTTTCTTTATTTTTCCATATATATATAAATATATAATATTTTATATATATATATATATTAAAATAAAATATAAATTTAGAAGGGGAACTCTGACCTTTTTTTTCCATTTGATATTAGTTTAGCGTAAGGAAACTAGATTTAAAAAATGCATATCCGTAAAGTGATTCAAATCGTGTGAATATTGCTTTAACGACCTTTTCGTAGTTTGTATCCATCTGTATTTAGGATGCCTTGGGGGTTTCATTAATAAGTGCGAGTGTGTATGTGGGGATTTTCTTTAATATATATCCCAAAACCCTATGAAAAATTTCCATAAAATGTCCCGGGAAAAGAAAAAAAGTAGAAAAAATAGAAGTATAGGTGGAAAAAGTTTCTTTTATACTAGGGGAAATTTTCGGTATTAAGGGGACAAATTTAAAATTGAATGAAAATAATTGCCCTTTTTGTTTACGAATACTGTTTTGGGAAAAAGACCTAAGTGGGCCTTTACTAGAAAGTTTCGTAAAAGAAAAGTCTAACTTGGGATTTGGTTTTAAAGGGGTTTTAAAAACGCGTGGGGTTTTCAGTGTGAGGGGAGCGGGGCGGGGCACGGGTTAGGAGGCATACTTACCGGACAGGAGGGTACCCCTTTATCACGAAGGCGGTTCTCCCCGGAAAGAGGCTCCCCCATTGCCCCTCCCGGGGGGGCGACCCCTGCGATTTAACCCCAAAGTGGGGTTTAAATCGAAATGCGCAATTTTTGTTAGCGGGGGACTGCGTTCGCGCTACCCCCCGTAAATTTCCCTAGGAAACCCAACCTTTAAAAAATTTACGGAGGCCCCAAAATTTTGGATGGCGTTAAAACTTTTTAAATAATTTCAGTTTGAAAATATCCCAGTGAGTTCATATTGATAACCCAAAGAAAAAACTGCCGGGAAAAACCCATTTATACTGGTAAATTATTATGCAACTTTGGAAAAAAATTGATCTACATTTTGGTATTGGGTACGAATTTTAATGAAATGTAGGGTCCAAAAAAAGGAAACATCCCATTGCTACAATGCCAAGAAAAAGGGGATGAAAGGGGAAATTTTACATATTTATTTTAAGTGTAGGTACCATAAAGGTTTTTTGGGGAAAAAAGTACCTTTTCATTTTTTTAAATGTTCTTTTCCTTTTATGGGGACTAACTACAGTAATTGCGAAATTAAAAGTCATATTAAAACCCAAGGGGGTTTTTTTTCGGGAAAAAAAAAATCTGAACATGAAATAACTTTATTTTTAAATTTTTAAATTTCGATTTCCCATACACAATTTCTGCTATATAAATGGGCCCTATTTGTAGTACACTTTTTTGGTTTTTCCCAAAGTTTTTCCCATACCTTTAACGTTTTGGGTGAACGATTTTTTCCCGTGGGAATTATGCCGTGAGAAAAATTCCCTTTCATAATTTGATAATGAAAAGTTATGTTTACAGAGATTTATATAAATTTCAATTTAAATGTACATGGAAAATGTTATGGGGGGTTTTTATCAAAGGGGATCCCTGGGGGTTTTAAAAATGTAAAAATTTTTATACATTTGGGAGACCACTAAAGTCTTAATGTACGTATGCCTATTTTGGAACCCTAGATAATGTTAATTTTCCCCCATTATTTTAATTTTTATCAAGGATAAACCCCCTTTCCCCCACCAAGTAGATAAAAAAAGGGTGAAATAAAATAAGTTAAAAAAAAAAATATGTAACGTTAAATGAATTAGCTCCCCAACACCAACTGTTAACGTTTTTTTTAAAGGAAATGATTTACTACTGATATAAAAGGAAAAAAAAATTTAAAGTTTTAGCCCAGGATTGGGGGAAAATTGAAATATTATTTAACCCCAAAAAAAAATTTAATAAATATTCGACATTCTCCTTTCTACAAGTTACTATCATGAATTATATGTTTTTTTGCGTTATGTTGAATTTGAAAAACCCCCCGAAGTGGGGGGTATAGAAAAAATTGAGTAAGATCATTGAGTTGTTCCCTCCCCGGAAACTTTAGTAAAAGGCGAAAGATTTTGCTTTTGGGAAAGGGGAAAACCCGATTTTTATATATTTAAAATTTAAATGAGATCCCAAAAAAGGTAAACTGAGAATCGTTTTTAAACCCCTGAGTAAAGGAAAAAAAAAGGGATATCTTGAAAAAAACACTATTGTTATTTTGCTAATAAAGGGTTAGCAAAAACACAAAAGTAAAGGGTAGTCCCTGATATCTACGTTAAAATAAGTATATAAGCCCGGTGGTTTGAAAAATACTGAATTTTTAAAAATTTAAAATTGGAAAAAACACATAAAAAGGGGTTGTTTCCCTTTTAAATCATGAAAACCCTCGAGAAACGGTTTTAAAAAATACATGAACCTTTGATTTTCCCCTAAATTTGATTATCTCTATACGTAAAAAAAGTCCCTTTAAATTTTACTGTAGATGCATTGGGAAAAGGTAACATGAAGAAATTGCATTAGTGGTTTATATAGTTTTTTTTTAGTCCTTTTTTGCCCGTTATTTTTAGAAGTAAAAATGTCATTGTTTTTTTTTCGGGATAGTATTGCATTACCTTTCCCCCCTATATTTTGCTGATTTAATTTCATCAAATAAAAGTAGCAAGGGAAAAAATTTTTAAAAAGGGGGAAATAACCCCCCCCATAGTAACCCCAAAATTTTAAACCACATATGATTTTCCCAATTTAAAAATTTAAACCTCGAAATAACGTTTTAAAAGGAAAAAAAAACTTTAATTTTTTTTTTCCCTTATTAATTATCGTCTATTCCCCAGTAAATGCCGTTTAATTGATTTGGGTTTTGCATTGGAAAAGGAATTTTAAAAAATATATCCTTTCATATAGTTTAGTATAGTCCCCGTGCCGCTTATTTGATAGTTTAAAAAGTTTTTTGTTTTTAAAATATGTTAGAATAGATTAAGTTTCCCCCTATAAATTTTCTGTGTACCATTTTTTCAAATAGGTGTTTGATAATATAAAATTTTTTAAAGGGTAAAATATTCCACATATTATATCTTACGTATGCAAATATGGGGAAAGGGGTGAAAAAACGAAAGTAAATAGAAGAAAGTCTTTCCCCCAAAATGCAGGCTGTGAGTGGGAATTTTTGAAATGGAAAAGTTGATATACTTTATAGGAAACCTTCTATAGGCGATTGCCCGGGTTTTTTCGCCAAGATTTGGAATATTTCCCCCCACGATGAGGATTTTTTAGTGAACCTCGGGGCGGGAAGCGGCTCTCAAGTGTTTGCTTGAGAGTTTGATGACCGTTCTGCCCGGGGGTTTTCCGATGTTTAGAGGAGGGTAAAACAGGCTGAGTGGTTGAAATCTCCACAAAGTATCTTGAACTTTTGAAGACTCCTGACAAGGAGAAAAAACCCTCCCAAAAATATAAATTTAAATTTATCTCTCCTACGACGAATTTAAATTCCAAAAAACCCGGGGCCTGTAATAAAGTGTCTCTGCCTTTAATTTCTGTAAATTTCCATGATTTCGAATGTTTAAACCCCAAAAATTTTTTTATTTTTTTGATACTATTATATTTACCAGTACAGGCAGAGCTATTAAATATCATAATTATGCTTTGCCCCAAATTTGATGCCATTACGAAATGCCACTGCCACAACCATGTTAGTGTTTTTACTATTTTAAAAGTAATTTCCCCCAAATTGTGTTGTGTAATTTTGCAAAGATACTTGATCTTCCCTCATGGATGGTATTTCTATTTCTATATAAAATCCATTACTGCGTTACTTCATCTTGTGCACTTAAAAGTTTGTAGAGGCATAGATGTCTCATGGAATGAGAAGGCATGCAGGCCTTTCACGCACTTCGAGTTTAAGGTGATAGTAACATTATTGATTACACAAAATCGTCAACTATTTCACACATTTCATCAGTTAATATCTTCCCAGACACAGTTCTGTAAATCAATCCTTTAGGTATTACGATAACTCCGATCCACTGCTAAGGTAAAGGAAGACCCAAGTAAATTTCCAATTCTCAGACTTCATTTTAATATCGCATGCTTTTAGAAGAAAATGATGTTACTTCACAATATGTTTACATATTGTCCAAGTTGAACTGTATTACTGCACCGATCTCTGGAATGAAGAAACAAATCTGTAAAGCGTCACCCGTTTGTGGAAGCCTTTTCAATACTAGCTATTGAAAGAGGAGCGTATAAATTACATAGTTACTTGATATCTTCCTCAGAGAGATTGGACCAATTACAATTTAATTTCTATGAAAACTATTGTAGATTATGGTTTTGGTGTTTTGTGGGCAAAGAGGGTACATGTCCTTTTATGTACATTTCCATATAAAAATGTGTTAGATATATGTTTCTATATTGCACTGCACTGTAGATAAAGTTAAGGTGTCGCAGGGTAGAAAAGATATCTGTTATTTACAGATGCCTAAGTTGATCTTAATAGTATTGATAATATACCTTTAACACAAGAGTTCATAAAATTCATTAGTATATATCTTGATTATAAGTAGGTACTAGAGACCCGGTTTGACATTGTTCATTTTTATCAGAAATAGTGCATCAGGCACATAATATAATCATAAACGTTTTTACAAAGTTCTGATTAAAATCGTCGGATTGAGTGGATCGGGTTTTGGAGGGTCTTATTACCTGTTGTTGGGATTTTAAGCAATTTTATAATTTAATCGGACTTCAAATTACATGTGAGCAAATACCTTTAGTTTCTCAACCAGCTGTCATAGAACCTCTTTATTAACACATACACACGCACGCCCGTACTAATAAGCGCACACTCTCGCGCTTTCTATGTCTAATAAGGTATCTCCCGTACTATTTATCTCTCTCTCTCTCGTATGTATGTTTTATATAAGGTATATATATATATATATATAGACCTTGCTCACATGTCCGCATAATTATGCACGCCGCACTTATAGTGATGCACATGCATAAACATACTGTGTATATATATGTATATATATAATATATATATATATATATATATATATATATATATATATATATATATATATATATATATATATATATATATATATAATAAAGTTATGTGTACATATGTAATTTTGCATAATAGTAAACGTTCACTGAATGTTTACGCAAGTATACCAAAAAAAAAAAAAAAAAAAAACGTTTTCTTTGTGGAAAAAAAAGCCATAAAACATTGAAGTAAATTTGACCATACAAACCCTGAGATATTACCGAAGGGTAATATAATTAAAATTTGAATGGTGTATAACAGTGTACATTAAAATCATCTGAATATTACATTTATGCGAACATGTATATCCATCCACCTGTATTAATGGGTGTATGGATGGATTTGATGATATATGTGTGTGTATGTGCAGCCACACACATGTATATTTACGAACATTGCTAAAAAAATGTTACGGAGATGCTAAAAGTCGTTTAGTATGAAATGAATACCACAAAAATCTTATTTATTCTACGATATGTAATGGATAGTTTCAAATTTAATGCCTTGCAAGTGAACGCTTCTGTTTCTAACCATAGTTTCAAAATATAATTATAAGTGTGATTTACTAGGAGTATCTTGAGAAAACTAAAGTCAAAGTACATATTTGTATAAAGTGTTGTAGAGCGCGTAGGGTTTTCAGTATGGGTGAGAGTGGGTTGGCGCGTGGGTCGGTTAAGCATACTTACCTGGCACAGGAGATACCGTGATCACGAAGGCGGTTCTCCCAGGGCGAGGCTCACCATTGCACTCCGGTGGTGCTGACCCCTGCGATTAACCCAAATGTGGTTAACTCGAGTGCGCAATTTTTGTTAGTGGGGGACTGCGTTCGCGCTATCCCCCTTATAAGATGTCATTTTTACAGAAAAGTGTTCTAGGTCCTCAGGTCTTTAATGTTTTTGATTGCATATATTTCGTTAGTTTGTCAAACCAGATGACCCGTTCGAGGATATTTCTGTATTTCGTAAATGTTTTAAAGTATCGAAATGCAGAAGGAAATCTCATTTCAATAGCATGGTAGTCTGCACTGGTGCTGCTATTTTTGTTGGTATTGCCATTATTATTAATTGTTTTATTTGTATCATGATTATTAGTTATTTATCATTATCATCACCATTATTAGTATTTTTTAGCATATGGATATTGCTGCTATCAACATTATCATTATGATTGTAATAAAAATAATAATGGCAGAAATTGTAATCCTATCAAAAAATATGCTAATTGGTGAATTATTAATTAGATTAAATAAATATGGAAATAATCGTGATCATGGCCAGCTTAATTATATCAGTAATTACGATAATGGTGATCCAAACGACAATTATAACAAAACCAATTATAGACAGGGAAGACTTTGATTATTGTGTATCAATGTCGTAGACATGTTTTTAAAAAATCTAACTGTCACTACCTTACTATGCAATTTCTTGTGCTTTTTCATATATTTTCTATGTCTGCTTTATCTAGCGCTGAGACAGGACCAAATGTGTTGTATGCTTGTGTTTGTTCTTGTTAACCTTATATATAATTTACTGATTTTCATGGCTATCTGCCTGAAAAAGACACGTCTGGTGTTCCCAGGCGATCACCAATCCGAATACTTACTGTCATTGGCGATTGAATTGGCAGTTTGTATAGTTATGGCATATACATTTCAGTTTTCATTTGGGCTCACTGGTTACTAAGATCATACACAGACGACACAGCCATTTTTTTAACTTTTTCGGCCCATACAAAGCTTCAAACTGCTGCAAAACATTTTGATAAAACTTAATGTTTTTTTCTTTTTTCTTTCCTCTTTTTTAAAGACGTATCTTTATTACAATAATTTTATACTTATTGTTTTTGTAGATATCATTACTATTATGATTATTACTAACAAAATTAATATAATTATTACAGCTTCAAGAACTGCCGCGGAAATCTGTTTAGTATCAGAAAATTAATGATTAGAATACAGAATTGCATTTATTTTAGTTACCTCTTGGGATTATCCTATTCGTTTTCTGTGTATCCTTCTTCCTCTCTCCGGCGGTGATGACTTTTACTGTAATTTCTATGGACTGAAGTATAATTTCAAGTGATTTCTTTATTTAATATAAGAATAGCTGGTATAGTTTCTATAAAATTGTATAACACATTAGCATATATAATAGAATGCCAACAGCATCTGGTGTTCCCAAGCGGTCACCCATCCAAGTACTGACCAGACCCAACTTTGCTTAACTTCGCTGTTCGGACGAGAAGCGGTGCTTTCAACGTGGTATGATCGTTGGCAGGGGTAGATGAACATTAAACACATTTCTATCGTTCTTCATGCATCATTTAAATGGAATGTATCTTTTGTTTTTGCATTAAACTTCATTGCCATTACATTCTAGCTGTGACGGGTGTGTGAAGGGAGACACACTACCTGCCCTTATAAGGTGAATTCCAAACGAACGGTTCACCAATAAATGTAAATTGTACAATTCCGGAATGTAGCCACATGCAAAGATTTAAAATCAATAAAGGTACACATTATATTTATATAATTATTATCGCCATCACTATAACCTTTTTGCTTATCATTATTCTCATGATAATGATACTAATGATGCTACTATAATTATTATTTTTTTTTTTTTTTTTTTTTTTTTTTTTTTTTTTTTTTTTTTTTGGATTTCTTGGCTATCAACCAGCGGCATGTGGCCAAGGTTATTAAGCCAATGGATCCTATTTATTCTGTCAGTCTATATAAGGTCATAAAGTTTTGTCTCCCTTAGAAAAGTGATTACTTTATTGATGATTCTCTCATCATCTGATATTATGTTTGCTAATGTAAAGTCTTTATTTTTTAGTTGGAAATAATTTTTCAGTTGTTGTCTATAGTTTGTGTATCTATTGCAGGTTATGAGGATATGGTTGATGGTAAGGTTGGTGTTACATTGGGGGCACCGTGGAGGGAAATTCTTTTCTATGTAGGGAGTGAGGTGTGTCAATCTTGTGGCGTTGACCCTAAGGCGGGCCAACACCACCTCCTCCCTTCTTTCTTTTCGATTGGCTGTCCCCCACGGTTCTATTGTAGGGTTGATTTTGCTTGTGAGTTGGAGGCTGGTCCACTCACTTTGCCACAGGAGATGTATTTTTGCTTTTATAAGAGACACAAAACACCTGAGATCTGTACGGACTATGCTAAGGTCCAGATCATCAGTTGACCCGGCTAATTTGTCAGCCTGTTCATTGCCATGGATACCAGAGTGGCCTGGTACCCATATTAGCTTGATTGATTTATTGGCACCATGTAGCTACGAATGATATTACCCAGAAGTTCATTTTTGGTGGTTTCTAATGATTTAATGGCTTTAAGTGAACTTAATGAATCAGAAAAAAATACTATTCTATCGTGGGTCGTCGATAGTGCAAAATCAATGGCTTTATCAATGGCAAAAAGTTCAGCAAGAAAGATCGATGTATGATTCGGCAGTCTGAACTTTAGTTCACATTCAGTCGACCATACACCCGCACCCACACACTCTTCTGTCTTGGAGCCGTCGGTATATATATGAAAAAAAGGGAGATGTTTAATAAGGATCTCTCCGAACCTCTGGCGTACCTCCACCTCCGGCGCCATGGCCTTAGCTGATGGAAGCCAAGCTTCCATGATGGAAAAATTGGGAGTTTCCCATGGCGCTATATTTGACTGAACCAGGGTATCGATGGTAGAGAGATCTATACCGACTTTCTCGACGAGGTCGTGGAGTCTCGTGGCAAAGGGCCTAATGCCACTATTGCCATTAGGGTGGCTCGGGACTCGAGCCACCTTTGCGGCATAGCTCAAGGCTAACTGACCGCGTCTGAGTCGGAGGGGAGTACTCCTGACTCCACCTCAAGACGCTCGATCCGAGTGCACTTCAGGGCTCCAAGACACACACGCAAACAGGCATTCTGCACAGCATCCAATCTTTCAAACTTGTTCTCGATGCCGAACATACACGATTGACCCATAATCTACTTAGACCTAATCAGGGCTTTATTTACCATTAGCAAAGACTGTCTATCAGCTCCCCATTTACTACCAGAAATGCACTTTAATAAATTTAGTGCTCTTTGACATTTATTCTTTAACTGACCAATGTGGTCTTTCCAATTTAGTCTACTATCAAAATGTAGACCTAAAAATTTAGCAGAATTTGAATAGGTATTGGGTGGTTGTCTAGAGTTAGCCTGATGTTCGGCTTTCTCCTACGTGAAAAAATTACCCCAATACTCTTTCGAATGGAAAACTTAAAACCCCACTGGACGGCCCCAGTATGAATCATATCCAGTGCCAGTTGAATACGATTGCTGAGAATTCTGCATTATTGCTGGAGTGCCATAATGCACAATCATCAGCGTACTGTGAGTATTTAAGATTCCGAGGGGGAGCTGGTAGGATGTCATTAATCATACATAGAAATAATGTTGGTGACAAGACACTTCCTTGTGGGACCCCGTTTGCCTGGGACAAAAATGTCCGAAAAAGTGACATTGTCGGAAAATAATTTGACAGCAAAAGTTCTGTCAGAAATGAAATTTTGAATAAAACAAGGTAATTTTTCCACGTAATCCAAAAGCATAAAGTTTTCTGAGTAGGCCATATCGCCATGTCATGTCGTAGGCTTTTTCTATATCTAAAAATACTGAAATCAAAAAATCTTTTTTGGCAATGGCCTCTTGAATATGACTGTCCAGCTTTACTAGCTGATCGAGAGTTTGGCGTCCCTTGCGGAAGCCGCACTGCTCGTCAACTAGTAAATTACTGGAATTTAAAAAATGCAATAGCCTACTGTTAACAATTCGTTCCATGACCTTGCATAAGCAACTTGTCAACGCAATTGGGCGGTAGGAGATGGCAAGTCTGGATTACCCCCTCCTTTCAATATGGGAATGATGTGGGCAAAGTGCCATGAGTTTGGAAAAGTGTGGCTTTTCCAAATTTCATTGTACACTTCTAGCAACTTAATCATGTCATCATGATTAAGATGCTTCATCATCTCATATCGAATCTCATCGGGCCTGGGGATGTTCCTCTACAGGCTTCTAAGGCTCGGACAAGCTCATCCATTGTAAGATCTTTATTGTAATCAAAGTCATCTCCTGTGGCAAAGTGAATTGGTTGCAGCTCAGCCTCTTCCTTGATGGTCAGGAAGGTGGGATGGTAATTAGCTGAGCTGCTTGTATGAGAGAACTGCCTGGCGAGTGCATTAGCAATGTCTCTAGGTGAATCGAAATTAGTGCCCTCTTCAATGATGTTATTGATTTTGATAGATGTTTTTTTCTTATTGATTTTATTAATAGTGGACCAAACCTCTGATATTTTGGTGTTGCTGTTTATTGTAGAGACAAAGCTCCGCCAGGAGTCTCTTTTTGCTTGTCTTATTATTCTACGAGCCCTAGCTCTTGCTTGTTTGTAATTGCAAAAGTTTCATTAGTGATGTATTTTTGAAAAGCCTGTAGGCCTTATTGCGTCGGCACAGCGCCCTGCGGCAATCTGGTGTCCACCATGGAACTCTATGCTTAACGCTATCTGTCGAAGTTTTAGGAATGGATAGCAATGCTGCTTCTATAATCGAATTCTGAATATTGTTTACTTTATCATCAATGGTTTCTCCAACAAGTTCGAGCTTGACGCTCCTTGTGAAGGCGACCCAGTCTGCTCGTTTTACGTTAAATTTAGGCGCTGAAGGCGTTCTCACTGTGTCGCATGAATATTTAATCAAAATAGGAAGATGATCGCTTCCCAACGAGTCGTCAATGGTGTGCCACAGGCACTTGGCTGCTATTGATGAAGAGACCAGTGATAAGTCAATAAAGCTCAAATTACCGGTATTATCGTCCACCCGCGTCGGACTACCATCATTCAGAAGGACTAGATCAGACTCATTAAGCAACTTAACTACTTGCTCACCTCTACCATCCACCCGCAGGGAACCCCATAACGTATGATGAGCATTAAAATCAGCTAAAATTACTTTATTTTGTGGCAGACGTTCCTGAAGAGCAAAGAGCTCATCATAGGCTATCACTGCATCAGGTGGACAATAAAGTGAAAATATAGCCAGATACGTGCCATTAATTTTACTTTGCATGCGACAAACTCCAAAGTAGAATCAATAGTCACTTCTGTAAAAGGGAGGCTTTGGTGGATGTACATGGCGACTCCGCCTCCACCCCTACCCTCACGATCCTTCCGACATAAATGGTAGTTCCTCAGCGAAACGACCTCGTTAGAGACGAGGTGTGTTAAGTGCGTTTCTTGGAGAACTATAATATCGGGAGCATAGGACGAGGCTAATAATTTAAGGTCATTTACTTTAGATCTAAGACTTCGACAGTTCCATTGTATAATGGTCGACGCGAAGATTACGTTTTATGGGGTTTGGAAGTGCCTTGTCCACCAGTTTTTTTCTTCTTTTTTTGGGAGGGAGACGCCTCCTCTCCCTCGCTTCCCGGGGACCTCTCTCGGGATGGTTTGGAGACAGAAGCCTCCATGTCCTGCACCTCCTGGTGAGGGAGACGACTGACAGATTGCGATCTGCTTCTCTCACGAGAAACCGATCGCGAGCCAGACGAAGTCCTCACAGGAGTAGCCCGGACGGGAAGGTGCGCTCCGGACTGTGATTCAGTATCATCCTCCTTATGATGTTTAGACTGGGTTGATGCAGTCATTTGATCAACCAATTTGGTCAGGTGATATACTTTAATATTTAATTCTTTAACGGTCTGTTTAAGTTCAGCAATTTCTTTATCCTTAGCTGCAAGCTGTTGACTGACATTACTTGCACTAGGGGTGTGTTAGTTACTGCTTCAGCATAGGAAGTATCGGGTTTGTGTGTCAAACTTTCCACTTTCCTCTTAGCTTCAGAATAACTAACTTCATGCTTTCTCATATATGCTAATGTCTCGGTTTCCTTCTTCAGGATGCTACACTCAGCAGATCCTGACTGATGGGGACCTCCACAATTAGCACATTTGGAAATCTGGCTAGTACATGTAATGGTGTCATGGGCTTCAGCACATTTACGGCATACAAATTTACTTGATCTACTCATGACATCTTAATGAGGTGTGTCCGAATTTTTGGCATCTGTTACAATGCATTGGCTTTTGGATATAAGGTCTTATTTTGGCATCTGTTAACACGTTCATAACCGACATTGACATATTCGTGAATTTTATTCAAAGTAAAGGTCAAAAAAAAAAGTCCAGTTTTCGTTCGCACATTCCCATCCTTCTTGGTCATACAATGAACGTCCACTACGTCTTACTTTCTTCCATCGTCCTCAAATCCCTGTGAAAGATTACTCCCTTACAGGTATTGGGCCAATAGGAATAGTTACTTTAACTCGAAGATCATGAATTTGCGTCAGCTTAAGTAAATCCTTAATCTGGGAGTTGAATGTACTTTAACAGGCTCCATCTCGCAATTTTTGACAAAATCAAAATCGCCGTCCACTTGACCATCAAGGACCTTTTTGATGATAAAGGGGTTCACGTTCAAAAGCGATTGATTTTCATTCACGCATTTTACATTCGCGAACCTTGCATTCTCGGTGGGGATTTTGAAAAGTGGTCTTCTCGTTTTGTCGTTAGTGGGGGTTCCGTTGTTCAGGGTCGAGTTTGTCAAGGAGTGGTCATGAGTCGCCCCTCCTCCTTGAGGAGGAGAAGGGGTAGCCGGGGAGTCATTCATTCTGGGCATCGGACCAGGTCGACACCTTTGCTCAAAATCGTTCTCCTGAAGGGATTTGAAAACTCTTAACTTTTGGTATCAACCTAACAGCAATATAGAGAGAGTAAATCAGTATTCAGTCCTCTACCCCCCAGTGGAAGCCTGGTTGCGTTCTCCAGTACCACAGAGAGGATCGAGTTATGTGGAGACACTCCCTACCGCCGAACTTGCCTAGTGCGAAGGACGGTAAGTCGGTGCCCACCCCCAGGCGAATACGGGAGCCACAGGGTA
This sequence comes from Penaeus monodon, assembly GCF_015228065.2. Classification (NCBI taxonomy): domain Eukaryota; kingdom Metazoa; phylum Arthropoda; class Malacostraca; order Decapoda; family Penaeidae; genus Penaeus; species Penaeus monodon. The sequence goes on from NW_023659497.1 coordinate 51,593, forward strand.
CTCCGGTAGGCTCAGGAAGTCACATGAAGAAGGAAAATTTTAGAAATGGAGAAAAAGTGCGCCCAAAGGACGCCCCAGACTACTGGGCCTCCTACCCAGGGGTCAATGCCGTAGGGCTACCCTGGTGTAGAAGAGAGCTGCGGGTCTGAGGTGGGGTGCTGACTACGCCTACTGTAGTCTCGTGTCCACCTGCAAAAACAAGAGCACTGAAGGTGCTGGCAAAGCACAAAAGTTCTGTAATTACAGGATTTTACTTTACTTTTATTTACGTTAGAAAACTCAGGAACAACAAAATCAAGCGAGACGAGAGGCCCCGGGCTCCAGGGTAGTCCTTGTGGCACAAGACTGAGTTTGTTGTTACTGCGTTAACAAGGTGTTCGCTTCGTCAAAAGCTGAAACACGAGTGAAGGAATTATTAATGTAAATCACAAATGATCATGTCATTACTACTGCTGACAATATTATAGTAGGAATTATTGTAATTGTAATCCTACCACTAATATTAGTAGTTGGTTAGTTATCAATTATGTAAGATTAATGGTAGTAGTCATGGCAAGAAAAGACGAGCATTATGATATGGACATCTGATGATAGTAATATTTACAACAAAACCAGTTACGGATAGGGAAAATAGATTAAGGTCGTGGACATACTCTGTCACTTATCTTGATATGTAGTTTCCTGTTGTGCAAGTTTTTGTTTGGAATATTAGCATTTAACATATCTGCTTTGTTTATCTGCTTTCTCTGGCGCGGAAACTCTTATGAAATGTATTATGTTAATACCCATATACAATTCAGTTTTTATTTAGTCTTCCTAGGAAATTCCAATTACTTGCCATCCAGTTACACCTACATTCATCAGTCACAAAAGCCAACGGCAAAGGGAAGGAAATCTCACATGTTTTCACTGGTTAATAAAATCGTACACTGACAACACAGGCTCTGAAACTCCACGAGGAATGGTATAGAGCCAAAGCTTCAAAACTACTGCCAGATATATTGCTGGAAATTGATCGTGAATGTTTTCTTTATTATTAAAATGATTTCATTCATATTTTTATATCCATCATTACTAATGATTATTGATAAAACAGTCATTATCACTTTAATTTACTTTAGTTATACCCCCATCCATTTTCTTTATTCTCTCTAAATTCGCCTCCAATGACTTTTACTCTATTTCGTTTAAATTAAAGTATAATTTCATTGGATTTCTTGATACAAGTATGAGAAGAGCTGTTAAAAGTGGCAAAGAAAATGCATATGTTTAGCATTTTATTATATATGCTAAACATATACATTTCTTATATAATATATAATAAATATGTATAATAAAATGCCAACAGCATCTGGTGTTCCCAGGCGGTCACCCATCCAAGTACTGACCAGACCGAACGTTGCTTAACTTCGCTGATCGGACGAGAAGCGGTGCTTTCAACGTGGTATGATCGTTGGCAAAGTTTTATTTAACGTTAGCCACTTTTCTGTCGTGCTCGTCATTTTTATACATCCTAATATAATGTATATTTTAGTTTTGCATCAAACTTCATGACAATGACATTCCAATCATAACATTGAGATCTTTTCCATAATGTAAACATCAGTCACAATCGACCACTATCGGGAGTATTGGCAATTCTATTGTCACCAGTTTTTTGCACCTGCTGTAAGCTTTTACTAGTGATTGAGCTGTGCAACTTTGTAAAGAATACAAGGTGTACAAGTAATGATAAGAAATTGAGTAATGTGATATTTTATATGATTTTTAATGTGTACTCATTCTACTGCATCTCTTGCACAGAGATAAAACGATATAGCTAACCATAAGCAAAAAATACCATTTATTGAATCTTAAACTTTGAGTGCTTTCATAAAACATTTTTGCCGCTATTGTTCTTGTTATTATCATTTTTTTGTGTATTTGTTTCGTTATGATTATTACTAGCATTTTCAATATTATTCTCATCATCGCTATTATTGTTATTAGATTATGATAATTACTGTCATTAACATAGTCGTTGTTGTCATGGTAATGTTAATAATAACGCTACTTAAATGTAAATATAAATCATAATTAGCATCATATCAAAGATACTGGTGATAATATTATTGATCATAATTCGAACAAAATGTAGTATCATTGTTGATAATGATTACCCTACCAGTAACGATGATAATAGTGAATTAAATATTTCGACAAAATGAAATATAGAAATCATGGTAATATCACTATGTCTCTTGGTAAAATAATACTACTAACCGCATAAAGAAGTTATATATTTAGGCCCACTTATATGTAGTTAAGATCATACAATTACGAACATTTGTTTTACAGTGGTTTAGCCTTTTTTGTGGCAGAGTATTCTCGACTCTCCATCCACAATGGGTTCCTTATCCTCAGAAGTTATTTTCCCTCGTGTGTGAGCAAGTTAAGAGTGGCTATGCGAAAGGGCTCTAGTAAAAAAAACAGCTAGGATGCGACTGATAAACTGAACGAATGCACCGTGCTAATAGACGTGTCTGATACAGGTGTTACGTGTTGATGGTCAACATACTTAGTAAAAAAAAATACATACTAGATTAATTGAGGTAAAAAAGACAAGATTTATGGATTTCTATTAACAAACACAGAAACTCAGGTCACAGTGAAAATTATGGACCTACGTTAGAAAACTCAGGATTGGCAACACTGATTAGAAATTTGTTTTATATAGCTTATTATGTAGGAATCGGTGATGAAAAGACAAAAATATGACGAGTATTGTTAAAGTTACAATTGCAAACAGGATTTGAATCCCAAATCACCATTCCTGTGATTAGTTAATCTTTATCATATATCTCTAGTAGTATATTTACGGAAAAGGGAATCATCATGAGTAATCATCGCATGTTCCAGTTTGCATAAATGAATAGTGACCCTAAATTAGATTTGCTTGCCTTAGTGATCATGTGTTACTGCATGGCAAGTAAAGAAATTTCCAACAAAAGGGAGAAAAAATCAACAGTGTAGATAGTTATTTTATGTCACCCAAACATTCGAATACTTTTGGCATTTTATTATATATATGCTATATATGCCATACATATTTGCTAAAGAACTCAATGAAAATTATGCTTCAGTCAACAGCAAAAACAGTAAAAGCAATTTACGTGCAAAGAGGGAGAAGGATAGAACGAATTTAGTAGTAATCGAATGAATATAATAGTAATAATATAAGTACTGATATCTGGCAAAAGAACAGTGAAAAAAAATGATAGAAATAAAGATAATATCAATATCCAAGAAAGCAAATTAAATTTTCAAAAAATCGCGGCTATAGTTTCATTAATTGGATTGTTATACAAAAGTATATTTCTTTGTATATATATAATGTAAGAATGTCTTTTTGCCTTTCCCAAGTTTTTGAGCAATAGTTGCAAACCATGAATTCTTTATAGAGTATTATGGCACAAAAGAGTGATAGAAGTCTAGCAGAATTTGGTAAATCATAACCATTATTGCATTTACTCCCTTAAGTGTTGGACTGTGGTTGATGTTAGTATGAATCTCACTGATGTGACTCTGATGCCATGGCATTGAAATTTGCAAATGGTAGTAAAGAGTAAGCAGTGATGATGTTGATAGTAGTTATAACCACATTCTAAAAGGATGATAAATGATGGTGATAATGATGATAAAATTACTAGTAATAACCATTTACAAATATTGATATTTGAAGACTGATAATACCAACAAAAAATAATACGATAACAGCAAGAAGTGCCCGAAATATGGTTGCATGTGTACACAGATTTATAACCGTATTGAGGATCATTTTACTCAATATCTTCTGTATGACTGTATATCGTACATTTTTTTACACAGTTGCACAGCTCAAAAATGAGTAAAAGGCTCACGACAGGTGCTTTAAAGTGGTAACAATTGTCTGTACTCTAACAGTGATGATTGATGCACGGTGGAGCAGATCCGAGTGATTAGACTGGAATGTCGTTTTAATGAAGTTTGATGCAACAACAAAAGATAAATGATGTTAATATGTATGAAAAATCTGTGAGCACTGACGTAAAGCTGATTAACGTTTTAAGTTGTACGCCAACGATCAAACCACGATGAAAACACCGCTTGTCGTCCGATCAGCGAACTGAAACAACGTTGGTCTGGTGAGTATTTGGGAAATGGGTGACGCTTGGGAACACCAGATGCTGTTGGCGTTTTATTATATATGCATTTCTCAAGAGTTTACAGCAGGTATAATTGTGTTTGCATAAAGAATCAATAGAAATTATGTTCAAGCAATAGCGAACCGTATTAGTAAATTATTAGATGCTATGGCATTATGTTATACTTTTTACATTATGTTTTTATTACAACCCTTTCCCCTTTCCGTGCGCTAGTATAACTTATTACCCTAAGCGGCAAACAAGCACAAACACAAGCATTCAGCACAACATTAGGTCCATCAAAGCGCCATAGAAAGATATAGAAAATTTTCCGAACAAAAACTTGCACAATAGGAAAGTACATCTTTAAAAAGGGACCTCAAGCTTAATAACATGTCCGTGGCGATAAGGCACAATAAACTAGTTTCCATATCCGAAATTTGGTTTTATTATGTTTATCATTATGTTCATGGTCCCCATGTTAGTTTATCTATTATCATAATCATTCTCTTAATTTTCATTTGAGTTGAATTAGCTATATGACCGAGAGTGGTCGATTGTTTTTAAAAGCATATAATATGGAGCAGATTTTCAGTGATATCGTGCAGATATCGTTATTATTATTGGTTATTGTTATTGTTATTGTTATTATTATTATTTTTATTATTATTATTTTTTTTTATTAATGCAGTCACCACTAAATTTCTTCCATCTGTTTTTGTCTATCCTTCCCGATCTTTGCAACGGTAAATTTACTTTACTGTTTTACTACTGATGAAATATAAGTTCTTTATGCAAATGCATGAGGAGACTGCTGTTAACTCTTGAAAAAAAATTACACAAAACAGATATATAACAATATGACAAAAGCATCTGGAAATTTTTATCACCGATTCATACACAAAAAAAAAACGCTATAAAGCAAATCTTAATCAGTGTTGTCAACCTGAGTTTCTACCCAGATCTGGGATTTTTCACACTGATCTGAGTTTCTGTATTTTAATACGGCCACTCAATCTATTTTTGTGTTTGTTTTTAAATCTCAAATAATATGTAGTACCTTTGTATTAAGCAGTATGCGAAGAATACATTGAAAACACCACTGACCATTAAATATGGCAAAACATATATCGCATATATAATAAAATGTCAACAGCATCTGGTGTTCCCAGGCAACATCCATCCCAAGTACTGACCGACCAACGTTGCTTAACTTCGGTGATCGGACGAGAAGGTGGTGCTTTAAAAGTGGTATGATCGTTGGCAGAGGAAGATGAACATTAAACACATTTCTGTTGTTTTTCATGCATCGTTTAAATAGAATGATCTTTTGTTTGTGCGTTAAAATATAATGGTATTGCATTCTAGCTGTGACGAGTGTGTGAAGAGACACACAACTACCTGCTCTGAAAGGTGAATTCCAAACGAGCGATTCACCAATAAATGTATATTGTACAAACAGGAATATAGTAAACATATACAAAGATATAAAATTAATAAATGTTAACAATAGATTCATATAATTATTATCACCATCACTATAACCTATTTTATTTTGTGCTTTTGGGTACATATTTCTTGCACAGAGTTAAATGATATAGCTAACCATAAGCAGTAATGGCGATTATTATTCAATCTTAAGTGCTTTCATATAAAAACTTTTCCCGCTATTGTTGTTGAGTACTTTAGTTGTATTTGTATTGTTTTTGTTATTACTAATATTTTCATTATTATTGTATTTAGTCTACAGTTAGTGCCCCTCAAAAATAGTCATTGTTGTCATGGCCATGGTAATAATGATGCTACTATAATAATTAATGTAAATTATTTTTAGCATCATATCAAAGATACTGTGATAATGTTACTGATGACAATTTGAACGAAATGTAAACAGTATTAATGTTGGTAATGATAATGATTATCCTACCAATAACGATGATGATTAGGAAATTATTAATTCAATGAAATTAATGTTAGTAATCATGGTAAGAAATAACAGTAATGGTGACCGTGGCCATCTTATTCATAATGATACTCATAGTAGATTACACTAGTAGATTGTTGTGCTTCAATGCTTGATTGTAAAGAAGGAGAACTCTATAGCGGAATATTTAATATCTGACAAAAATACAGAATTCTGCGCATGAATTTTCAGGTTTGTTTCAGCACTTCCTTAGACTAAAATATTTTCACTCTGAACTTAATCTGCCAATTTGATAACTTATTCGTTGGCGCAAACCAGATCAGAATTTCTGGACCGAGTTGAAGAGTTGGGCCGATATAAAATTATTTTACAAGCACGCACTCACACGGACGAACACACGCACGCGCGCGCACGCACACACACACACACCAACTCGCATAGGCTGCGCGCGCGCGCTCAAACTCATACACATATAATCGCATAAACGCACGAACGCACACATATAATCACACATACGCGCCGGCACAAACAAACGCATAAAAAGACACAAACACATACAGACATATATAATTCACACACATACACTCAAAAAAGAAAAAAAAACACAGACACAAACTCGACACATAAATAATCACACACGCGCACGCGCTCACAAACAGATGTTCCCACACACATAAATAAACACAGACACATACACACAAACGCACATACTCGCGGGCATTTGATCTCACATTCTTCCTCGCTTGCGCTCGCTCCTGTCTCACTAAACACAGCATTTTCAGCAAATGAGGGCTGTCAGTAGATAACAGAGATGGTATAATGGACTAATCACCCAATTAGACATGCAAAGTTCTTGGCGATGGCCATGGTAACACTTCATAAACGTATCATAATGTAATTGGTCTGATCATTAGTTCACGTTATTGTGGACTGGGCATACTCTACCAGATACTATAAAAAATATTTTGCATGTAGTAAGTATCGTAAAGCTTAACAAATTCCAATGCAAATCTTGCATACACAGCGTCGCACGAAAAAAAAAGAAAGAAAAACAATGGCCAAGGGCATCACACATATCAGCTCTCCTTGTGCACACTGGTTGCACGGAGGGAATTGTCAGTTAATAAAACTCGTTTAAATTGCAGGCTGTATGTTGCTATCTAATATCTATTTTACAAGCTATTGCAGTAGCAATGTGTAAAGAAATATAATGGGCACGAAAAGATAGTCCATTAAACATTTGCTTCCGTAAGTAATGGCTTCATTATTATCTTTACGCCAGTGACGCTTGCTTGCTTGCTTGAGATTTGCAAAGTTCTGGCTTCGCCCGGGCCTTTCACTTATGGCCGGCCTGTGTCAGCTTTTTATGGCTGTTCATTTGTTTGTCTGACACTCAGTGCTTACCGTGGTGGTGGTATTGCCAGCAGGCGTCCTGTAGCCGTGGTTTTAAGCATCTCGCATAATCTCTTTACCAGCACGATGGCTGTGTCGCGGGCTTTGTGTTAGGAATTGCGTGTGCACGAAATTCTCTAAGTAATGTACAAGTGTGGCGTTCGGCTCGCCGCAATGCATGCAAACATCTCTCTTCACGTTCTATGGTTTGTATAATCTGCCATGCACAGTGGAAAACCTAGGCGCATCTGTGCAGAATGACTTCGGTACTCTGTTGTTTATTTCAGAGAGTGCCAATGGTTCATGGGCTGGGGCATCTGAGTACCAGTGGCCGAGGGGAAAAATATCTCTTTTTCCTCTCTGTGAAGCTGCAGGAGGAAGGAGTTGGCCGTCACCGTACACTTCCTCCTAAGTAATTTCGGCTCTGATGTATTATCATGGGATTAGGGGGCATACCCCTCCCGATTTCGGCTAATCTGTCAGCAAGCTCATTGCCTCTGATCCCTATGTGGCTGGGAACCCATTTTATGAAATTCTTTACCCTGTGCAAGAATCCTCTGTGCCAGTGTGAGGATGGTAGTCAGAAGGTAGATATTGTCAGTGGGTGAGCGCTGCTGAAGCAGTCGACGGCCCCTTTTGGAGTCTGTGTGTATGCCCACGTGTCCTTCCCTCACGGACGCGTGGCTCAGTGCTCCCATGATAGCAACTGCCTCTGCCTGTAGCGAGGAGGCGTTGTCTGTTACCCTCATGGATTTTGTGGCATCCCTTGCTGCAAAACCCGGCGCCTGCAGTGTGGGTCAAGGGATCGACCGATCCATCCGTGTAATAAGTTCTGCTTCCCGGAGGGGTGATGGTTGCAATGACCCTCTGGGTTTCTGCCTTTAGGCTAGCCGTACAATATTCGTTCTTTTTGCTTGCCAGTCTCATGACCGAGAACTCTATCGAGGTTTGTGCCCACGGCGGAACTTCGACAAAGTAAGGGGTGGGGGAGTCCATGCCCTTGACCAGTAGCGGTTCTTTGAGTGATGCGTATTAACACCCGGCTGTGTGAGACAGCCAGGAGTTTTTGCAAACAGCTCGTTATCTTGTTCTAGGCGTCTGACTATTTTATGTCTTAGGCGTTGTTTTCCTGGGAGCCTGGATGACCTTTGATAAGAATTGTGCTGCCGTTAGATCAATTCGTGAGGCCAAGGGAGAAGGTTTGTCTCCACTAGGAGGTTGGGGACCTTCGCCCACCTTGGGGCACCTAGAATGACCCTGGCGGTTTAATTTTGGACTGTCTCCAGTCGGTCTTTATATTTTCTCTTAATGCCAATCAGAGCGGGGGAGGCATAGTCTACAATGGGCCTGACAGCATGTACATAGAATGATCTTAGTACTCTATGTCTGGCCCCTATGCGTCTTCCACTCATTGCTCTCATGACAGACAGTCCTGCCTTTGTTCGGTCAAGCAGGTGCTGGACCTCCTTCCGGAAGGAGAGGGTCCGGTCTATCCTTACCCCAAGGTAGAGGTAGTCCTGAACCCCCCCCAAGTCCATTCCTGGATTTTCAGACTTGTGCCTTAAAACTCTCTGTCTCAGAGCCATGGCTTTGGATTTGGCTGCAGAGATCTTTAGTCCTGTCCTGCAACACTACTGGGATACCAGGTCCAGAAAAACGCTGGGCTTGTTTAGGCAGTGTGGTCCAGTGGAGATAATAGCGAGATCGTCTGCATAGGAGATGATCTTGCACCCCACTGGGAGGTTTATGTTGAGGATACAGGAATTAATGTATTAAAAAGGGTGGGACTGAAAACCCCCAAACCCTGTGGCGTTTCCATTTTCTAGTGGCATGTGCTGTGATAGGTGACCTTGGAATTTGACTGGCTTTTTCTATTGGTAAAGTAGTCACCTATCCAAGCCAATAGCTTACCTCTGTTTCCCTTTTTTGGATCAGGCTCTCTGAATGGCAAAAGGACTTGCCAATTCGAAAGCTTCTCCAGGTCAAGGAATGTACCACAGATGTGCCCGTGTTTTTTGTGCTCAAGAGTGTGGCTATGCTGTGCGCTGTGCTCAGCCCCTGGTGAACCGTGGAGGATGTTCGTGTGGGGGTCCCATTTTCCATCGGAGCCGGTTTAGTACCCCTCCCCTCGGCAGTCTTGGCCAGGACAGCTGAGGAGAGAGATGGGGCGGTACTTCCCGGCTCCTTTGGTTTAGGGATGGGAACTATGGTAGCCCTCTTCCAGTCTTGGGGGAGAGTGGAAGTTTCCCAGGACTTGTTGATGGTTGCAGGAATGCAAGCTCACCTACCAGTCCCAGGCGGGAAATGATGGGATACGAGATCCCGTCAGCGCCCGTGGCTGTGTTTTCAATGGCTTTATATGCATCTCTTAGTTCCCTCAAGAAAAGATAACATCTGAGTTTTGGGTTTAGGGTGCCTTTCTCTGATGGAGCAAGTCTGTTGGTTGTAGGCGTTCTTGTCTTGCCCTCAGTCCGGCTGGCAGGCTGTCGTTTCTCGTTCTCGCAGAGAACTCTTGCGCCAGTCTGTTGGCCTCTGACTGGGGGTCGTGGTGCGTGCATCTCGGGGCTGAGCGGCTGGTGGCTCGCTTGTCCCCTTGCCATAGCTCTGGAGGGTGGGGTTTTGGGGATCGAAGGACTCACACCCATTCCAGCCCTTTTCCTGCCTCCTCTGCTGGCAGTTTCCTTGGCATCCCTGACAGCCTCCCTTAGGAGGGCTAGGTTGTCGGGGTTCTTTGCCTTTGGAAATGATTTCGGCACATATTTACCCTGTGGTTGGGCCCCCCTAATCTCGTCATTGAAGTAACAGGCGTCCTTGTGGGCTCCTAGACCCAGGCCGAGTTTTGGGTATGGTCAGTGAGGCTGCCCCATCAATGGCATTTACAAGTTGGCTTGTAGCACTTCCCCATTTTCGCTTGTGTGGGTTCTTGCTTCTCAGACAGCGGGCCAAGGCGCTCTGGAACGCCTGCCAGTTGGCCTTGTCTGTTTTCCCTCTTTGGGTTCGGTCGTGGTATTTCGGCTGGGCCACTATACATGAGGGTGTTATAGTGCCATAATGGTTCATCGACACGCCAGCCAATCCTCTCCACCAGAGTCGCAGTGGCCAGGTGAGGTCTAGGACCCCTCATCTGACATGCGTTGGCTCCTGGCTGTTGAGGAGAGCGATCTCGGTGGAAAGTCTCAAGCACGTTGGCTATGTGACGGCCAGCCGCATCCGGGCCCTGCAGGGGGCCAGGATGGGGTGGTGTGCATTGACGTCCCCCTATGATCACTCTGTCGTGTGCTGCGGAAGCACATACCTGGCTATGTCTAAGCTACTACAGTGTGGCCGGCTGAACATTGTACAATTTCAGGGGCCCCCCCGGGCCCGTTGATTCGACGGCAAAAGATTCAACATCTCCACAGTGCGATGCATCGGCTATTGCGGAGCAGGGAATTGTTGCTTTGACCCGGGTGATCAGGCTTTTTGCCATCGGAACGTGGCAGCGGGTAGACGTGATACCCCGGGAAAAGCGAACAGGTTCGCTGATAATGTCTCCTGGAGACATTCACTTGTTATCTTTTATAGTACTTCACGAGTATGTTAGTCTTTTTTTTAGAAATATAACAAAACCAAGTGAGCAACAAGGAAGGTTAAGTGTGAAAAGAAAAATGTTTCCTGAGCCTTTTCAGCTTCTTAATCTTATAAAAAATATGACAAATATGTTAATTCGTATTTCCATTATTTAAAATAAAAGAAAAAGAATTCAATATGCAGTTTTGAATGATAATTTTCGTAAGCAATATATTCGGATCACTACAAATGTGAAGTTCCCGGGATTCATGGCATTGTGCCACACCACACGGGGACGCGGACATTCTAAATATTTTTTTGTGCTATGACGCTCGTGTGTAGGGGTGAAAAATGCATGTAAAAAAAAAAAAAAAATCTCCAGAGTACTTGAAGTACAATCGAGGAATACAATTCAGTATCTTTAAGCTACTACAATACTGGAATACGTTAAAAGTCCGTTTAGGTAATCCTAATGATGACACACAGGGGAACCTGCATTTTATTAATTATTGGAGACAAAATTCACGATTCCATGTTGACATGTATTTCTTGATATATTAATATATATTATATACATATATTTTATAATATATTATATATATATATATATAATAATATATATAAAATATATATGTATATATATATATTATGTAAAAGTATATGAATATGTATGTATGTATATGTGTGTAAATGTCTTTATATGTCTTTATATATATGTTTATGTTTATATATGTATCTATGTATGTATATATATATATATATATATATATATATATATATATATATATATATATATATATGTATGTATATGTATATATGAATAAATATGTATAAGTATAAATACATGCACACACATGCATATATATGTATACACATAGACATGTACACACCTGTACACACCCACACACATACACACATACTGTACCCCACCCACACACATACACACATACTGTACCCCACCCACACACATACACACATACTGTACCCCACCCACACATGTACACCCACCCACACACACACATGTAGGCACATGCACACGCACACGCACACGCACATGCACACACACACACACACACACACACCACACACACACACACCACCCACACCACACACACACACACAGACACACACACACCACACACACACACACACACACACACACACACCCACACACACACACACACACACACAACACACACTCTGTAAACACAGGAGATAGAGATAGATAGATATAGAGAGGATATATATATGATATTATATATATATATATATATTATATATCATATATATATATCCTTATATATAAAACTATTCTTACAGTAGATATATAGCAATATATATTATAATATATGTATACATAATGTACATGCATAGGCTATTCTATTTATAATATTCTTATGTATATATGCATAGTAATATGATATACATGTACTATATATACATGTATTATATAGACATGTATAGATAGACATATAGATATATATATAATAATATATATATTATAATATATCTAAGTATATATATATATAATATAAATATATATATATTGATATAAGGCATTTGCATATTGTGTTTAGATATGTGTATTATGTAGACACACACACACACCACACCCACACACACACACACACACACCACACACACAACACCACACACACACACACACACACACACACACACATAATAATATATTATATATAGTATACCATATATATATATATAATATATTATATATATATATATATATATATCATACCCACATACACTACATATACATGCGTGTGTATGTTTCCATGTCTGTATACCAAATAGGTGTTTTATATATGCATGTATGAATATTATGAATATTTGTATAATTGTATTAATATTCATATAGGGTGTGTGGCATATGTATAGATTATATATATAATATACTTATATATATAGATATATATATATATATATATTATATATATATAAGATATATATACTATATATATATATATATTATATGATATATATAATTCATATCGGTAATGTGATCTTTTCCTGTATGTGATTATAGTCATATGTATGACATAAGTTGGGTGGGCATATATATGCTGTATGGGTATAAGTTCTGCTATATATGGGCTTGCTGGTATACATACATAGGCTATTAAAAAATAGATAAATATATATGTTATATATCATGTATGTGTATATATGTATACATATATAGGTATGGATGTGTATGTCATGTATAACTGTTTGTTTGTTTGTTGGATTCTTAGCTTCGACCAGCGGCATATGGCCCATGTTAACAGAGACAGCAAGATCATAATCCAATGGATCTATTTTTAGTTATGTAAGGTCCGTTAAAGTTTTGTCTCCCATAGGAAAGCTATTACTTATTTTTTCATCACCTGATAGAGATTGATATTGTAAATTTATATTTTAATTCGAAAATATGTTTTTTATGTTTATTTGATTGTTGAATTTTCTGGGAAGTTGTTAATATTATAGGTTATTGTGAGGTTGGTATTGCAATCAGTGTATTGTAGGGGAAGTTTTCTCGATTATAAGGGTTAGAGGAGGGTAATCTAGTGGCACTGACCCTAAGGAAGGGCCAACACCACCACCACCTCCCTTCAATCTTTCCTATGGGCTGTCCCCCACAGTTCTATGTGGATTGATTTTATTGCCGTTTTTTGTAGGTAGGTCCACTCATTTTGCACTGATGATTTGTTTTATAAGAGACACAAAACACTGTACGGACTATGCCAAGTTCCAGATCACAGTTGACCCGGCCTGATTTTGTCAGATGTCATTGCCGGATAACAAAGTGGCATGGTTACCATATTAGCGTGATTGATTTCTGTGGGACCATATAACTTACGAAATGACATTACGCCGTCGTTCATTTTGGTGTTTCTAATGATTTAATGGCTTTACGTGAAACTTCATGAATAGAAAAAAAATTTCTCTCTGTGGGTCATCGGATGTGCAAACTCTTAAAACTTTATCAATGGCAGAAAGTTGATTGGCAGTCTGAATTTCAGTTCAAATTCAGTCGACCATACACCCGCTCCACACATTCCAGCTGTCTCTTTAGCCGTCGGTGTATATATGTATGGAAAAAATAGGAAGATTATACTCTGTGCATAAGGCACGATTTGTGTAGGCCATTAGACAAATAGACACGCTGCTTAAGTCAAGTAGAAACCACGCCTCAGCGTGGGTTTAGATGACAATTATATCTGACCTGTCTGATCTCGCAGTTCGCTCACAGAAATCATTTTGGACACGCAACGCGTGTTAGCCCTACTCGAAGGACATGGTCTTCTCGTATGTTCATTTCATCTGTGTAGTACTCTACCTTAAAGTAAAGAGCCAAGCCGTAATAACCACTATCACTACCAACCAGCACAACCAAGTTTAGAGGCACTCATGGCTTGTTCAGAGATGTTAATAAAGATCTCTGAACCTCTGGCCGTACCTCACACCTACGGCACTATGTCTTAGCTGAGGCAGCCAAGCTTCTTAATAGGAAAAATTGTGGGTTTCCAATGGCGCTATATTTGATTGAGCCAGGGTATCGATGGTAGAGAGATCTATATCGGACTTTCTCGACGATGGGTGGTGAATTCGCGTGCAAAGGGCCTCTAATGCTCTATTGACAATCGGTGGCTTGGCGTCTCGAGCTACCTTGCGACATAGGTCAGTGCTAACTATGCAAGTCTGAGTCGGAGGGGAGGTACTCCTGACTCTACTTCAAGGCTCCAAGACAGCATGCAAACAAGCATTCTGCCACACAAACAAAAAACTTTTAAATTGAGCTTCGATGCCAAGCCAACACGATGACTCGAATCTACTTCGAACTAATCAGGGCATATATAATCATAGCAAAGACTTTCACTCAGCTCCCCCATTCTTACAGAAATGCACTTGTAGTAAATTAAGTGTTTTTTTTTTTTTTTTTTTTTCTTTAACGGACCAATGTGGTCTTTCGAATTGAGTCTACTATAAAAGACTTTTGAAGAGGGTATTTGGTGATTTGTTTTTCTAGAGTTAGCCGGATGTCGGCTTATCCATGGGAATAAATTACCCAATACTCTCTTTATGAAAATTAAAATCCCCATTGGAGGCCCCAGTAATGAATCATACGCCAGTTCCAGTGGATGCAATTTTGTATTTTAAGATCCGAGGGGAGCTGGTAAAATACCCACTGATGTACATGGATAATAATGTTGGCGACACGTGACACTTCTTGTAAGACCCTGTTTGTCTGGACAGATTGTCCGAAAAAGTGACATTGTGGGGAAAAAGTTTGGACAGAAAGTTCTGTTTTACAATGAAAAATTTGAATAAAACGAGGGCAAGTTCCGCATAATCAAAAGCATAAAGCTTTCTGAGTTGGGCCATATCACCATGTCATGGTGTAGCTTTTTCTAACTAAAAAATACCGAAATAAAAAAATGCTTTTTTAATTGCCTCCTGAATATGACATGAACTATGACTAGTTTAGCAGATCCGCCGTGTCAACTAGAAAAAGTACTGATGTTATAAAATGCAATAACCTACTGTTAACACAATGTTCGTGACCTTACTGTAGACCCCTGTTGGTCCTGGACAAAAATGTCCGAAAAAAGTGACATTGTGGGGAAAGTTTGACAGAAAGTTCTGGTTTAAATGAAAATTTTGAATAAAACGATGGCAAGTTTCCGCATAATCCAAAAAGCATAAAGCCTTCTGGTGGGCCATTATTCACCATGTCATGTTGAGTCTTTTCTATATCTAAAAATACCGAAATAATTTTTTTTTTTTTAATTGCCTCATGAATATGACATGACTATGACTAGTGTATCAAGAATCCGCCGTGTCAACTAGGAAAGAATTACAGGAATTTATAAAATGCAATAACTAATTAACAAATCGTTCTGTTGACCTACATAAGCAACTGTGCAGCGAAATTGGGCGGTATGAGATGGCAGATGTGAATTTGCCCTCTTTCCACGATGGGGACTGATGTGGCCAAAGTTGGATGATTTTAGAAAGAAAAGATGTGGCATTCCAAGTTACATTGTACACTGCTAACAACGAATCATGGCATCATGATTAGATCATTCATACGAATACATTCGGGGCCCTGGGGAATGTTCCTCTACGAGGCTTCTAGAGCGCGAATAAGCTCATCCATTGTTAGAACTTGATTTAATCAAGATTATCTCCGTGGCACAAAGTGAAATAGGTGCAGCTCAGCGCTTCTTGTTGCCGTCAGGAATGCGGGATGGTAATGTCTGAGCTGCTGTATTATGAGAACTGCTGGCGAGTGCATTAGCAATTCCTCTAGGTGAACGGAATTGGTTCCCTCATGAAATGATATTTGAAATTGTGAAGAGTTTTTTTTATTTATTTTATTTACAGTGGACCAAACTGTGATATTAGGGGGCTGTAATTGTAGAGACAAGATCCGCCAGGATCATTTTGTTTGTCTAATTGTTCTAGGGTCCTAGCTCTGCTGTTGTAATTGAAAAGGTTCTCATGTTGATATTATTTTGAAAAGCCTGAAGGGCCTATTTCGTTGGCACAGGTCCTGCGGCCAGTCTAGTGTCCACCGTGGAACTCTATGCTTAACCCTATCTGTGCCGAAGGTTTAGGAATGGAAGCACTGATGATCTATATCCAATTTGCTGGAATATTGTTATACTTTATCAGCAATGGGTTTATCAAGTTCGAAACTTGACGCTCTTTGTGAAGGTGACCCAATCTGCTGTTTTTATGTTAAAAACTAGGTGCTGAAGGTATTCCTGTTGTGTTGTGTTATTCAAAAAAAAATAGGAAGATGATCGCTTCCCTAACGAGTCTTCCCAATGGGGGTGCACGGGTACTGGCTGCTATTGATGAAGAGGACTAGTGATCTAGGCCAATAAAGTAAAGTCAATGGTATTATCGGTCACCCGCGTCGAACTACCATCGTTCATAAGATCAGACAAAAGAATCATTAATAACTTAACTACTTGCTCACCTCCACCCTCCGGGTAGGGAACCCCATAACGTATGATGAGCATTAAAATCGTCTAAAATTAATCTGTGTGACAGACTATCCGGAAGAGCAAAAAAGGGTCATCATAAATGTAACCACAGTATCAGGTGGGACAATAAACTGAACAGTAGTCAGATACTTGTACTGATGTTAATTGCATGTGACATACTCCAAGTAGAATCATTCCTACGACAGTGATGGGACGCTTAGGTGAAGGTACATGGCGACTCCGCCTCACCCTACCCTCTCATCCTTACTTCTGACACAGGATGGTAGTTCCTCAGCGAAACGACCCCATTTGACACAAGATGGAAAACTATTACAGCGGCGAGCTTAAGATGATGCTAATAATCTGAGGTCATTACTTAGTTCAAAGATCTTCGGACAGTTTACCATTGTACAAGGGTTAAAGTGAAGATTACATTTTATGGGGTTTGGAAGTGCCTTGTCTCTTTCCCTCGCTACCCAGGGCCTCCCATGGGTATTTTGGAGACAGTAGCCTGTATGTCCTGCGTCTCCAGCTGATTTGGAGACGCCAGTAGAAGATAATCTGTCCGAGAACCAATACATATCGGCTCCCTAGCAGGACCCGTTGGACAAGTGCGTCAAGATTGTGTTTTTTTGTATGATCATCCGTATGATGCTGCTGCTGCTTTTGATGTGGTGGATTCAGCAATTTTAGGTTGAATTGTATATTCAATTCTCAAATTCTTTAGCAGTATTCCTTTAATTCTGCAAATTTTGGTATGCTTTAATTCTGCAATTTCTTTGTCTTAGCCGCAAGCTCCTGACTGATGCTTTTACACGGGAGTGTTGTTGCTGCGGCAAGCGCAGAAAGTATTGTTGTTGGTCAAAAACCTTTCCTCTGGCTTCACGGTACTTCATGCTCTCATGTATGCAAAAATTTCAGTGTCCTTCTAGCCGTGCCACTCAGTCAAGCCAGATTCATGGGTAGTTGCACAGTGTAGCACACTTGAGAGCATTACGTCCAGCAGTGTCTGAGCTCCAGAACATTTACCACATTCAATTACCAGTGTCTTTATCATGGAATCGTAATAAGGTGTGTCCAAACTTTCGGATCTACTACAGCGAAATAGGTTTTTGAATATACGGTCTCACTGGACACGTTCGTATCCAATGGACATACTCAGGGAATTTACTTGAAGCAAAAAGTCAAAAAAGCACAATCCTACACCTGGTGTAAGAGAGTACTGCGGGTCTGAGGTGGGCTGCCGACTACGCTTTAACTGTAGTCCTGCAAACTGGGAAAAAAATCAAGGCACTGAAGGTGTAGCAAAGCACTAAGTGCTGAAAGTTCTGAAAAGTCTGAAGTTTACCCTATAAATCTACGTTAGTTATGAATCAAGAAACAACAATGCTTGGCGTTGACGGAGATGCCACGACACCAGGGTATTCATGTGGCAACTGTTTGTTGTTAATGTGCGTCTGGAAAAAATGGGGTCGACATTAAAACGTCTCGTAAACAAGTGAGTATGCATTAAATGATTTAGATGCTTATATGTTGATGGATTTATGGATGAGTATACTATATAATATGACTATATATATATTAGATATAGATAATGATATAGAGATGAGATAGATATAGAAGTCAGGTATAGATATAGATATAGTATAGATTAGATGATAGAGAGATATAAGATACATATATATATATATAGAGCTAGAGATATTGATATAAGATTATATGTATATGCATAGATATATATATGTAGATGTCTATGCATATATAGATAGATATATATATATATGATATATATATAATATATAATGTATATATATATATAATCTATATATATATAGATATATATAGATAGAATATATATGTATATAATATATAGGTATATGTATATTATATATAATACTAATAGATATATTATATATATATATATATATTATTATCTATATTATATATAATATATAGGTATAGATTATATATATATATATATATATATATCTATATATGTATTATATATATGTATATGTATATATATATATATATATATATATATATATATATTATTATATCTGTTAATATGTATACGTATTCTATATATATATGATGTATTATAGATATATAGTTATATATAGAGATATATATATATATAGATAGATATATATGTAGATATATATATATATAAGATCATTATATATATAAGATTATATGTATATAGATATATATATAATATATATCAATATGATATATATATATAATATATATATTATATATATATAGTATAGTATATATAATATAATATGATATATATATATTGATATATATATAATATATATGATATATATAATGATAAATATATGTAATATATTATATATAGATATATATATATTATGATATATATATATATATATATAATGTAGATAATATATATATATATATATATATGCATGTATATATAAGTGATGTATGTATGTATATATCAAGGATGTATGTTTGTAATATATTAATTGTTTGTGTGTATGTAAATGACGAATGGGAATAATATGATATATGTATAAGTTTATATAGTAATTAAGCATGTGTATAATGTATTGGAAATGCACTGGAATGACTTGTATGAAGAAAATGCATTCATGGTGCATATAGTTTATTTTAGTCCCTGATACCACGTTTTTTTTTCTTTCTTTTTTTCATGTATAGTAATTAAATTAGGTTCCCTCTATATTTTTCTTTATACCATTTGATGAAGCGTGAAGCGGCTCTCAAGTGTGCTTAAGAGTTTTGATGACTGTTCCGACTCTGTTTATCGATGTTCAGATGAGAATCAATGTGTTGCTAGTAAACTGAAGTAAGTGTCAACACTTGTTATTAGAGTAATTTTCATCGTTCCAAATGTTTTAACCAGATTTGAAATAATAACCAACTAATTTGTTCGTAAATTTGTTTGCTATTACAAGTATATAAAACCTTTAGATATGATCATTATTATTTTGTCTATCTTGTCATAGTATTGCCCCCGAGTGTAATTATTATACTTGCACTCCTTTATTACTTCATGTACCGGTAACGTCAAAGGCAGTGAATGAAAGGTCAATCGTGATTTATGAAGGGCACGATTCATAGTTATACATACCATAAGTTACTAGAGTAAGGTGTTGCATGGAATGGGAAGGCTTTGGTCTTTTACATACTTCGAGCTGAATGTAACTGTAGCCTTACTCTTGATATATATCGTCAACTAGTTGATATGTTTTATTAGTTAATATCTTCCCGGAGAGATTGGATTTATCTAGGAAGTACTACAATAATTGGCCAGTTCTTAGAAATCATATTAATTTCGTGTTTTATTAGCGTAAGTGTTGTAAACTATACAATGTGTATATATTTTGTTCTAGCTAAACTGCATTACTGAGGCCATCTTCGATAGCGATGAAACTTACTAGTCACTAGTTTAATGAAGCTAGTATAATATCAGCTCTTAAGAGAGGAGCTAATGTGAAACTTGCTAACTGCATACAAATAAATACAATTTGTTGCTATCCTCCCCGGAGGGAGTGGACCAATCCCGGAGGTACTGCAATACCGGGCCGATCCACGTCAAAGGTGGAGCAAGCCCCTAGCACTTCGCCATTTTCCAAAAATCAGTTTAATATCGTAGATCCCACAGGGGGAGTGTCTCAGATATTAAGCTGATAAGAATAGATACTACAGGATGTAAACGACATGGCGTTAGAAGTTATTGAAATATTGATTTGCATATTAGAATGTTTCCTGTATGAAAAAACTGTTGCTGGGATTCACAATGTTCATCGGACTTCAACGAAAGTACACGTGGGAAAATATTTTTAGTTTTTAACATCACTAAACATTATTAACAAAGCATGCGCGTAAAAGCACACTCCCGCACGGACACACGTTCCTATATCCCACTTTA
>NW_023659498.1:0-7500 GCF_015228065.2 Penaeus monodon
GCAATTTACTTAAAAAAAGCGGAAAAAATTTTTTGGGCACAAAGTTTTGAACACTTGGAATGAAAAAACCCCGGAATCCGGGGGGGTTTCCTTAATTCCCCCTTCAATTCAAAAAAATTATGATCAAATTAATTCATTCGAGTTCCCAACTGCTAGTGTATTCCCAACTCGCAGGTTCTTTGACATAGCCGATTTTCCCACGCCCCTCGGTCAGGTCATCACTCACAGCACCTTAAGTGCGAAAAATTCTTTTTAGTAATTTACCAGACAAAAAAGGTCAGGAAGAATGTCAATACGCAAAATTAGCCGTGGGATATGGGTGAAATATTGTTTTAAGCATTTATTTCATCTTTTGTATATATATTCATTATCAATATGTATACTTAAACATCCACAACACACACACACATATATTTTTTTTTTTGTTATACACACACGGTGCGCATGTATATTATTATATATATATAATATATATATATAATATATATATATATATATATTACTACACACACACACAAAAAACACACCACACACACAAAACACACACACACACACGCAACACACCACACACACACACACCACCACACACCCCCACACACCACACACACAAACAATATATATATAATAATTATATATATATATATATTATTATATATATTATATATATAATAATTAATTTAACTCATACAGTGTGTGTATGTATCATAATTTTTTTTTTCTTTTTTTTTTTTTATTTTCAACAGCCACCCATTCCACTCGGATTGGGCCCCTTTTCCCTTTCCTTTTAAGAGGTTATTTGGCAGTCTCACCCTTGCCTGATTGGATGCCTTTTTTAAATACCCAGGTTGGGCCGCTAACACTCGGCCACGGGGGCGATTTTCCTCGACACCTGTGTTTTTAACTCCCAAGGCGATATGGGCGTTTTTTTCCCGTCGGGCTGGAACCCTTTATCGAAAGCCTTTTTTCGACTGCCGCGGGTGAACCCCGAAGGTCGGGGCCCCGCGCTCTAAACCCCTGGGCCACGTGGTAGCAGACACACACGCAACGCACACACACACAAAAACACACACACACACACATTTTATTATGTGTGTTCAATATATATATAATTATAATAATATATATATTTATAAAGTACACATTTTTGTATGTGTATATATATATAAAATATATTATATATTTATATATATATACCATATATGTTATATATTTATATATATATATATATATATATATATTATATATATATAATATATTAATGTTAAAAATATATATATATAATCATATACATAATATAAAGATCATCTTTTAAAAATCGTTATGAAAGAGAAAAGGGAAAAGATTATAAATGAGAAAAACTTTGACTTTCCCCCACCAAAAGTAAATGAATAAAAAAATAAATTCCATATTTTATTAGATCGATATAATGTGTAAAAAAGTCCCATCGCCTACCTTTTCCCCACTTTTGGGGGTTTGAACTGCTCGGACTCAAATGAGAAAAAACGAGGAACAGCGATGAATTTTTAAAAAATTTTTTAAATCCTATGGCTGTGAAGTGTGGGGGTTTTTGCAGCAATGCCTGTGTGTTGTGCTGCGGGCGTGAACCATCTTGGCAGCAAACATTGTGGTCTGTAGACGTAAACGTTGTGCCTGAGCTCCGCCCACTTGACTACGTAGGTTAGGCAGGAATCTGTGTGAAAATCCCCTTCTTTGGCCCCCGAAATTTCCCGCCTAAGTCACCCCCCCCACAGGGCTTCAGAGCAGATATCCCTGTTTTGGACACCATAATGACCCCCCTGACCTTAGCCAATTCGGACGACATCCCCGAACCGCTGCGAAAACGTTTGCTTGCCCAAACTCCCCTTTACCTAGGCGGCATGGCCCCTAAACGACGTACGTTCCCGCCCCCGGTCACCGAGGAACCTCAAAAAAACGGCAGAATAGCAAAAGAAAGTTACTTCCCGCTGCGGGGAGTAGAGGACTCTTCTTTTGAAAAGGCAGTCCTGCTCAATCAGCTCATGTTCCCGTGTAGTATATAACGTCCGTGGCCCTGAAGAAGCGAGGCTAGCCGACGGCGGAAATCGTTTGAAAAAAAAGGGGAAACTTTTTATCGTGTGTCGTGTTGGGTTCGCTGTGTAATCGTGTAATGTGAAATCACCCGCCATTAAAATGTGTTTTTTTTATCTGTGTATTTGTTTGTATCTTTTTGTGTATTTTCGTCTATCTTTTAATGCCCTAATTCGCAATGTAGTTTTCTTGTGTAAAAAATCATCTTGTTTGTGGTAACATAAAATAACATATATAAAACAATAAACTTTTGATTTTTCTCATTTTTTTTTATCAAAAATCACAAAAGAATTACTAAAGTTTACCTAAGGAAACATCTAAAAGGACAAACTAATAAGTAAACAAAAATAGTTTCCCAAAAGCCCAAACCAAGACCAAAAAATTACAAAAACTGATCTTGCCTCCAACTCGGCCAAAACACCAAAAATAAATCTGATAAAATGAAAGGGGTCGGGACCCCTAGTCCCGTGGTGGCGGCTCAATTATATTTTTTTTTTTGCTTGCTCAAATGTAAGTCAAATCGATACAAATGAGACCAGGTTCGAGGGGGCAGGGGGGTGTAGATGCTTGGGTGGGGGTGGGTATGGGGACGGAAGTTTAAATAAAAAGGGGAAAATGAGAAAAAGCAAGCAAAAAGGTAAAATAAAAGGGAAAAGGTTTAAATAGAAAACGGGGAGATTAGCATCAGAGAAGAGAGTAAAGTAAGAACGTAGATCGTGAAATACAAGTGGAATGGGGGAAGAGGAATTAAAGGAAAATTGAAAAAAAAAAAAGAAAGGAAAAGATAGCACAGCGAAGTAATAGAAAATGTGAAAACGATGGCGGATTGCATGGAAAATAGAGAGCGTGAATGAAAATTTTATAATACGAAAAGAAAACGAAAAAAGAGAGTACATTTTCAGAGGAAGAGAGAGAGAGAAGAGGAGAGAGAGAGAGAGAGAGGATGAGAGAGAGAGAGAGAGAGGAGAGAGAGGGGGGGGGGAAAAAAAAAAAGAGAGAGAGAGAGAGAGAATCCGAGGAAACAAAAGATGCGGGAAGGGAAAAAGGTGTGAAGCAGAAATAGGTGAAGGGAATACAAAAGCAAGGGAGCTAAAAGGGGGAGACGAAGGAAAGCAAAGGTAAGGGGATGCGATAATTCGCAAGCCTTAAAGGTACAGATCCGATTGCGACATGGGATAACCTGGGGTCTGATATGGGCAAGAAATTGAAAGGTAATGTAAAAGAATTCTCGGAACTGATAACCTTAAATGTTTATGATATATATATTTATCATATCTTATATATAATATATATATATATAATAATATATTTATATATGTTATATGTATA
Organism: Penaeus monodon; assembly: GCF_015228065.2. Classification (NCBI taxonomy): domain Eukaryota; kingdom Metazoa; phylum Arthropoda; class Malacostraca; order Decapoda; family Penaeidae; genus Penaeus; species Penaeus monodon. Next base: position 3,397 of record NW_023659498.1, read on the forward strand.
AATATATATATAATTATATTTTAATATATATATATATATTATATCACTACTAAACATATAAACTATACAAAAAACTTTAGTATGCACACACACACACACACACACCACACCCAACACACACACACACACACATAATTTAAAAATATATATATATATATAATTATATAATATATAATATATAAGAAAAATATATTAATTATATATAAAATATATATATATATATATATATTAATATATAATATATATATATGCATTATGTATACATACGTGTATATATTTTAAATGATTTAAAATATATATTATATATATGTATATATATATATATATATATATATATTATATTATAATAATATATATAAAAGGCATAGATAAGATATGGATATTAAAATACTAAACGAAGAATTTTGGTGAATTTTTTTTTACGTTTTGCGGCCCTTGGTGTGGGGATTGCAGTGTCTGTTTTTGGGAGGAGACCCGTCGTTTCGTGGCTCCCTTCCACTTTTTTTTAGTGTATCTGGTTTTAAAAATAAGGTTATGAGGTGTACATACCAAAAAATATAAGTGGAGTAAGTTTTAAAACGAAAAAGTCCCAATAGAAAGCAAAAAGGGCATAACGTTTCGAACAAAAATAATTTGTTTATTCCCCTTTTTATTTTCTGTGACGTAATTCCTTACGTTATGATTTGGTCTGCGTTCACGCGTATGATTTAAATGCATTCGTGTTTCTAGTATTGCACTGAGTCTCTGTGTGGGTGAAGAATGAGTTCTTTTTTCTTTATTAACTGACCCTTCGTGAAACCTTTTCTTTTTTCACGAGATAGCGTACAGCTGACCAGGCTAAACCCGTCCTTCGCACTGTAAAATATTCTCTGTTTTCAAAGGGGGGGGGGAGCTGCTCTGTTTGTGTTTCTTCAAAGCCCCGGGTTGCGGGCTATTCAAAAGGGCGCAAACCAAAGGACCAAGCCAAAAAGGGCCAAAACCAAAAACGCAACTAAGGGGTGCACCCTACAACGCGGGCAGGTCTTTGAGTGTTCCCCGGGTTTTTAAGTTGGGGAAAATACTTCTGTATACACATCACACACGCCGCGCCCACCTCACACACGCACATATAACCACACAGCACACCCCCACACGCACACACACACACACATCACCACACGCACGCACGCACGTTTACACACACACAACATACCACCGCAACACACACACACACACACACACAAACCCCACCCCACACACACACGCACACACTACACCACACACACGCAGCACCACACACACACACACACAACACACACACACAAAACCCCATACACCCAAAACACACACACACACACACAACACACCACACACACCACCCACACAACACCACACACACCAACAATACACACCCCCACCCAAAACCCCCCACGCACACACACACACACACACACCACACACACACACAAAACACACACACACACCACACACACCACCCACCACCAACACACACACCACACACCCCAGCGTTTTTTTGGGGCGAGTGGAAGTCCCGCCAGTGTCTGATGGCTTCTCTAGAGGGTATGGCGTCACTGACACCCAGAGTTTAGTGTTTTTTTTTTTTCTTCTTCTTTTTTTTTACATAATTCAAGATTTCAATGACTGTTTCTGTTTGCCTCGAAGTAAAAAATTATCACATGATACTATCTCTATCATATTTTGCTTTAATGGATGCGGGCCATCCATCAGACACAAAAAACGCGAATGAAAGGGTAGGTCCCCCAATCAGTCGCTGGGAGGGCGGCCAAAGAAGATATATTTTTTCGTGTAAGCTACTGTCAAGCGGGTTTTGCTGTGTACGCACGCCCCTCCGATGTATGAAAAATTTAAATGTAAAAGAGGCGTTTTATGCAAACTCGCATCTTGGAAAGCATTCCCCCCGGCGGAATTTCATTTGTTCTGGCGTTTTTCCGGCTGTGACGACTGGCTATGAGATGTCTGTCGGCCCCAGGGTTTGGGGAGCTATCCCAGCCGCGGAACAGCCTTCTTCTCCGGGACTTTGCTAGGCCCCAGAAATGAGGATCTCGGGCCCCTGGTACCAGCCCCAAAACCCGCATGCTGGACATTTTACAGCGATATGGGTACAGTGGTCAAGAGATCGACTACTTCTATGGTCAGTGCCAATTCTGTGGTACTGACCAAGGCTGGTTTTGGCTACCCTACGGGTCCACTTAAAAAACTCCCCGTCCCTCCAGTGTACAGAATTTGACAACCTGACGGACCCAGTTGCTTGCGGGAGCTCTTCAATCGTGTAACCTGAAGCAGCTCAGGAGTCCATTGACGTACGCCCAAGGGCAAGAAAAATTCCTCTCCCTGGAGACATTAGAGGCCATGGTGGTGGGGCTGGGGACACTGCGAGAAGGGACAAGGAACAGTTCATCGGAATTTTTGCTGAGGAGGTTGAAGGCCTTTTCTTGGAAAATGCCCTTCCCCCTGCCTACCAAGACCTGGAAAACTGAACTTAAAGCCCTCCTCACAGAGACTGCAGTCCGATAGCGGATGGACGGATCTCTGGCATGTTGGGGTTCTGAACTTAAGTTGAGTATTTGAGCAGTTGAAAACCGGTACACCCTCCACATTTTAGTTGGAATAAGCGATGTATCGTGCCTGTGCCGGACCCACCCATCAGCGAGGAACCCCCCCCAACAGGGGTTTTAAAGGTGTTTCCCCAAGCTGAAAAGTGGGAAAGCTACAGACATATGTGAATCCCCTGTTAACTGCTAAGGCGGGGGTGAACCTATGGCTCGGGGCCTGCATACAGCCCTACTGCCTCGACTGTCTGGTACCTTTATCACGCCCTTTACGGGGGGCGGGTCATCCCTCTCTGGAAGGGGAAAGGGGGATCGTTGGGATGTAGCAACTACCGTGGCATTACATCTTATCAAAAACGGTATGCTCTGTTTGAGCAGCCGTGAACCCTCCCCCATCCTTCGCCACTCAACCGATCTTGCGCTTTTCTTTCTACTTGTACCATCGACAGCCCGCAAATATTTTTGATTTTGCGCTCTGTCTTGTCTTGGGTTTTTTTCCTCTTCTCTGTTTTTTCCCCCTATCACCATCCCTGCCCAAAAGTCTTTTAATCTTTTTTTCTCATCACATGACCAATAAACTTTAGTTTCCTTTTGTTCAAGATGTCCAATAGCGGGTTTTTAAAATTTTATTTTTTCTCACACTTCATAAATTTTTTTTTTTTCCCCGTCCATTTATACGTAGTATTCGTCTGTAACACCACATTTAAAAAACTTTTGATCTTTTTCTTGTCTATTTTCTTCATCCCTAACACTAAAAAACCAATGACGAAATTTGGGGGAAAAAACTAATGAGTTCAATACCTCATTTTTTGTCCGAAGAAATGGTAAGGCTTTCCATGTTATTGGGCTTTGGCATTTTTGGCAATGGAAAATTCTTTTTTTTATCCCCGGTGAATCACATATGTATTTTAAAACAGCCCCAAGTAAGTGAACTCTTTCACTTTTTCCAAAACCCTTTATTTGATTGTAACATCCTCACATCTTTCACTCCCGGTTATTTTCGAATTTTATGATCTTAGTTTTTTTGGCTTTAAGAAACAAACCATCTTTGCTTGTTCTCTAACTTTATCTAACATTGTTGTAGTTCATGATCTGCTGGCAATTAAAACAGCATGGCGTATCTTAATTTGATATTTTGTATCCCCCAACATCTACTTTTTCCTTAAAAATTCTTAAACTCTCTATTTTTGCTTCAGAATATATATTTAAAGGTGGGGACAGAATACAACCTTGTTACCCCTTGGGCTTTGAATCATTCTTTTAACCCCATAAGGGGTTTTTACAGTTGCTTGTTTTTGGTATACAAGGCTTTTATTAGTTGGACGATGTGCTTCGAAACCCATATCGTTAATATTATAATATAAAAAACAGTATCAAAACCTTTGAGAAAGAGAAACACAGGATGGGCTTTTGATGTTTTCTGTTTTTCTAGATCAATTTTAATTAGAATCGGTTTCTGGTACCTTTTCCAGAGCAAAAAACCTGCTTGTTCGCGCAATTTCTTCTCTTAACTTAAAATTTCTTTCTTTCGGCA
>NW_023659498.1:15000-21217 GCF_015228065.2 Penaeus monodon
AAAATAACCGGCAGTGAACGATGATGAGGATGTTACAATCAATATAATGGTTCTGGAAAATGTGAAAGAGTTCACTTATCTTGGAGCTGTTTTAACTAATACATATGATGATTCACCGGAGATAAAAAGAAGAATTGCCATTGCCAAAAATGCCACAATTGCTCTCAATAACATCTGGAAAGACCTTACCATTACCTTACGGACAAAACTGAGGTTATTGAACTCATTAGTTTTCCCAATTGCGTCATATGGTTCTGAGTGTTAGGTACTGAAGAAGATAGACAAGAAAAAGATCAATAGTTTTGAAATGTGGTGTTACAGACGAATACTACGTATTAAATGGACGGAGAAGAAAACAAATGATGAAGTGCTGAGAAAAGTAAATTGTAAAGACCTGCTATTGGACATCTTGAACAAAAGGAAACTAAAGTTTATTGGTCATGTGATGAGAAGTAAAAGTATTGAGAAAGACTTGCTGACAGGGATGGTGATAGGAAACAGAGGAAGAGGCAAACCGAAGACAAGACAGAGCGACAACATCAAAGATATTTGCGGGCTGTCGATGGTACAAGTAGAAAGAAAAGCGCAAGATCGAGTTGAGTGGCGAAGGATGGTGGAGAGGTTCACGGCTGCTCAAACATGAGCATACCGTTGTTGATGAAGATGTAATGCCACGGTAGTTGCTACAATCCCAACGATCCCCTTTCCCCTTCCAGAGAGGGATGACCACGCCCCACAGTAGGTCTGTGATAATGGTACCAGACAGTCAGATGGCAGTCAGGACTGTATGCAGGCCCCGAGCCATAGGTTCACCCCCAGCCTTTAGCAGTTCAACAGGGATATCACATATGTCTGTAGCTTTCCCACTTTTCAGCTTGGAAATCACCTTCTAACCTCTGTTAGGGTAGGAGGTTCCTCGCTGATGGGTGGGTCCGGCACAGGCACAGATACATCGCTTATATCCAAGCTAACTGTTGGAGGGTGTACCTGGTACAACTGCTCAAAATACTCAACTTAACGTTCACGAACCCCAACATGATCTCAGATGATCCGTCCATCCGCTGATCGGACTGCAGTCATCTGTGAGGAGGGCTTAGAGTTCAGTTTTCTCAGGTCTTGGTAGGCAGGGCGAAGGTCATTTACCAAGAAATGGCCTTCAACCTCCTCAGCAAGATTCCTGATGAACTGTTCCTTGTCCCTTCTCAGCAGTGTCCGAGCCCTACGCACCATGGCCTCTAATGTCTCCAGGGAGATGGAATTCTGTCTTGCCCTTGGGCGTACGTCAATGGACTCCTGAGCTGCTTCAAGTGTTACACGATTGAAGAGCTCCCGCAGAGCAACTGGGTCCGTCAGGTTGTCAAGTTCTGTGAATCACTGGAGGGACGGGGAGTTTTGAAGTGGACCCGTAGGGTAGCCATAACCAGCCTATGGTCAGTACCACAGAACTTGGCACTGACCATAGAATGTAGTCGATCTCCTTGACCACTGTACCCATATCGCTGTAACATGTCCAGCTATGCGGGTTGGAGTGCTGGTACCAGGAGCCAGAGATCCTCATTTTCTGGGACCTAGCAAAGTCCCGGAGAAGAAGGCTGTTCTCGCGGCTGGGATCAGCTCCCGAACCATGGGAGCCGACAGACATCTCATAGCCAGCTCGGTCACAGCCGGAAATCGCCCAGAACAAATCGAATATCTCGCCGGGGGCAATTGTCTGCCACAGATGCGAGTTTGGCATAAAACGCCTCTTTCACATTAATTTTACATACATCGGTAGGGGCGTGCGTACACAGCAACCTGCTTGACAGTAGTCTTTACACGAGAAAATATATCTTCTTTGGCCGCCCTCCTAGCGACCTGATCGGCGACCTACGCCTTTACATTCTGCAGTTTCTGTCGTCTGATGGATGGCCTGCATCCATTAAAGCAACTATGATAGAGATAGTATCATGTGATAATTCTTTACTTCGAGCATAACATTGAAACAGTCATTGAAATCTTGAATTCATGTAAAAAAAGAAGAAGAAGAAGAAAAAAAAAACACTATCTCTGGGTGTCAGTGACGCCATACCCTCTAGAGAAGCCATCAGACACTGGCGGGACTTCTCACTCGCACCAAAAACGCTGTGTGTGTGTGTGTGTGTGTGTGTGTGTGTGTGTGGTGTGTGTGTGTGTGTGTGTGTGTGTGTGTGTGTGTGCGTGTGGGTGTGGGTGTGGGTGTGTTGTGTGTGTGTGTGTGTGTGTGTGTGTGTGTAGTGTGGTGTGCGCGCGTGTGTGTGTGTGTGTGTGTGTGTGCGTGTGTGTGTGTGTGTGTGCGTGTGTGTATGTGTGTGTGTGTGTGAACGTGCGTGCGTGCGTGTGTGTGAGTGTGTGTGTGTGTGTGCGTGTGGGGGTGTGCTGTGTGTGTGTATATGTGCGTGTGTGAGTGTGTGCGCGCGCGCGTGTGTGTATGTGTATACAGAAGTATATTCCAACTTACAACCCCTAGAGACATCTCGAAGACCTGCTCGCGTCTGTAGGTGTGCACCCCTTAGCTTGCGTCCTTTGGCTTGCGTCCTTTGGCTTGCGTCCTTTGGCTTGCGTCTCTTGAATAGCCTCGCAACACAGGGACTTTGAAGAAACACAAACAGAGCAGCTCCTCCCTCCCCTTGAAAACAGAGAATAGTTACAGTGCGAAGAGACTGGTTAGCCTGGTCAGCTGATACGCTATCTCGTGATAAAAGTAAAGGCTTGCACGAAGGATCAGTTAATAAAGAAAAAAGAACTCATTCTTCACCCACACAGAGACTCAGTGCACATACTAGTAAACACGAATGCATTTAAATTCATACGCGATGAACGCAGACACAAATACAGTAACGTGAAAGGAATTACAGTCACAGCATGAATTGAAAATGAGCTAATAAACGAATTAGTTTTGTTCGAAACGTTATGTCCGTTTGCATTTCATATTGTGACTTTGTTTAAACTTACTCAACTTAATATTGTGTATGTACACATCATAACCTTATTTACAACGATCACTAAAACAAGGGGAAAGACGGAGCCCGAAGAGACAAGGTTCTCTCCACAACAGACACTGCAATGCCAACTCAAGGGCCCTGCAAAATCGTACAGGAAAATTCACCAAATTCTTGCGTTTAGTATTTTTAATACATATCTATATCTATGCCTATATATATAAAAATATATATATATATATATATAATATAATCAATTATATATATTACATATATTATAAAATATTATTTAATACATTTAAAATATATACACGTATGTTACATACATGCATCATATATTATATATATTTTAATATAAAATATTTTATATATATATATATATTATATTATATTTTGTGTGTGTTGTGTGTGATGTGTGGTGTGTGTGTGTGTGGTGTGGTGCATACATAAAGTAATGATATGTATATATATGAATTAGTATGGTATATATATATATTATATATAATATATATATATATATTAATATATATATTAATATATACAATATATATATATATATATAATAATATATATATATATATAGATATAGATATAAAATATATAATATACATAAACAGTTTAAGGTTATCATTTCCCGAGAATTCATTACATTACCTTATAAATTTATCTTGCCTATCAGTACCCCAGGTTTATACCATGTCGCAATCGGATCGTACCTTGAAGGCTTGCGAATTATCGCATCCACCTTACCTTTGCTTTCCTTCGTCTCCTTTCAGCTCCTTGCTTTAGTTTCCTTCACCTATATTCTGCTTCACACCTTTTCCATTCTCCGCATCTTTTGTTTCCTCGGATCTCTCTCTCTCTCTCTCTCTCTCTCTCTCTCTCTCTCTCTCTCTCTCTCTCCCCTCTCTCTCTCTCTCTCTCTCTCCTCTGAAACCTGTACTCTCTTTCTTTCGTTTTACTCTGTGTATTATAAATTTACATTCACGTCTCTCTATTCCTCCATGCCAATCTCGCCATCTTTTTTCTACATTCTTCTATTACTTCGCTGTGCTATCTTACCTTTCTTTTTTTCTTTCAATTTTCCCTTTAATTCCTCTTCCCTCATTCCACTTGTATTTCACGATCTACGTTCTTTACTATTACTCTCTTCTCTGATGCTAATCCCTCGTTTTCTATTTTAAACCTATTCCTTCTATTTCACCTTTTTGCTTGCGTTTCTTTTCATTTTCCCTTTCTATTAAGCTTCCGTCCCCATACCTACCCCCTACCCAAGCATCTACTACCCTCCCTGCCCCCCTCGATACCTGGTCTCGATTTGTATCGATTCTGACATTACATTTGAGCAAACAAACAAAAAAATATATATATTAGTAGCCGCCCACGGACTAGGGGTCCCGACCCTTTCATTTTTATCAGATGTTATTTGTGGGGTTTTGGCCGAGTTGGAGGCAAGATCAGTATTTTGTAATTTTTGGTCTTGGTTGGTCTTTGGCAACTATTTCTTGTTTATTATTAGTTAGTCCTTTAGATGTTACCTTAGGTAATCTTAGTAATTCTTAGTGCTGATTTTTTGATAAAGAAATGAGAAAAATCAAAAAATTTTTTTGTTTTATATATGTATATTATATGTTACGGCACTAAACAAGATGATTCACACAAGAATAACTACATTGACGAATTACGGACATGTAAATGTATAGACGAAAATACACAAATAGATACAAACAAATACACAGATAAATACAAACACATATGAATGGGGGGTAAATTACACTTACACTGATGTACACAGCCCGAACGAACAGGGACACACGATAAAATGTTTCCACTTTTTCTACAAACGATTACCGCCGTCGGCTAGCGCTCGCTTCTTCAGGGCACACGGAGCGTTATATACTAGCACGGGATACATGAGCTGATTGATGCAGGACTGCCATTGCATCAAAAGAAGAGCCCCTCTTCTCCAGCAGCGGCAAGGTAACTTCTGCTTCGTTTATTCTGCCAGTTTTCTGAGGTTCCCTCGGTGGACCTGGCGGCGGGAACGTACGTCGTTTATCGGCCTATGCGCCCTGAGGTAAAGGGTAGTTTGCGCAAGCAGAACGTTGCTGCAGCGGTTCGGGGGATGTCGTCCGAATTGGCTAAGGTCAGGTGCGGTCATTATGGTGTCCAAAGCAGTGCATATCTGCATCTGAAGCCATGTGGGGGGGGTGATTTTTAGGCGGAAGTTGCGGGGGGCCAACGAAGGGCAGGGTTCACTACAGATTCCTGACCTAAACCTACGTAGTCAAGTGGGCGGAGCTCAGGCACAACGATTCACGTCTACAGACCACAATGTATTGCTGCCAAGATGTTCACGCCCGCACGCACAACACGACAGTGCATTGCTGCAAAAACACCACACTTCACACCCATAGTGTATTTGAAAATATTTTTCAAAATTACATCGCTGTTCCTCGTTTTCCTAATTTTAGTCTCGAGCAGTTCGAACCCCAAAAGTGGGGGAGAAGGTAGGCGATCGGATTATTTTACACATTATAAACGATCTAATAAATATGCGAATTTATTTATTTATTCATTTACTTTTATGGTGGATGGAAGTCAAGTGTTTCTCATTTATAATCTATTCCTTTCTCTTTCATAACGACTTTTAAAGAATGATTCATATATATATGTTATAGTAGATATTAAAATAATAATATAATAATATATATATATTATATATATATACTATATTAATAATATATATATAATATATATACATATATGTGTACATATATATATATATATATAAATATATATATATACACATACATAAATGTTACTATATATATATATATATATATATATATATATATAAAATATATTTGAACACACATACATATATATGTGTGTGTGTGTGGTGTTGTGTGTGTGTGCGTGTGCGTGTGTGTCTGCTACCACGATGGTCAGTGGTTAGAGCGCTGGACTCCGACCTTCGTGGGCTCACACCGCGGCAGTCGTAAAAAGGCATTCGATAAATGGTTCCAGCCCGATCGGCGAGAAACGACATATCGCCTTGGGAGTTCAAACACAGGTGTCGTAGGGAAAATCGCCCCTGCACGAGTGTGGCCCGACCGTGGTGATTAAGAAAGGCACCAATCGGCAGGGTGAGACTGCCAATAACCTCTTATAGTGAAGTGAGAGAGCCTATCCCGTATGGAATGGAGGTGTTGAAAATAAAAGAAAAAAGAAAAAAAAGATATATGTTACATAAAAAC
>NW_023659500.1:17500-21214 GCF_015228065.2 Penaeus monodon
TAAATTTGTTTGCACTAAAATTCTGTAATTGGGTTTCAAGTTTTGTAGTCGGCTTTTGAGGTGGTGTTGGACACTCCACTTTTTGAGTCTTTTTGAAAATCATAGTTGTATTTGGTCACTGTTGGTCGGCACCCTTTGTCTTGGCATTTTTTATGCAACTCTTTTCCCTTTTTTTTTTCAGCCAAAGTATCAATTTTGGGGGGCGTTTCTTTTTTCTGGGGAAAATCACGTGTACAATGTCTTGGGGGGTGTTGGAACAATTGTTTGGGTTAACTAATTATTTGTACTCAGTCAATAAATCTCACCTCTTTCATTTTTATCTCCGAATTTTTTCCCCAATGTCATTTTTTAGATCATTTTTGCCCGCTTTTTGGGTTGAGGGTCTCCCATTTACTTTTACTCTCGTTAGGATTGTGTCTAAAGTTTCTTGGTCTCACTGATTCCCAGTATTTAATGTTTACCCTCCCCTTTTTTATAGACAGTATGCATTTACTCATCTCTTTTATTTTCCTTATGTTTTCCCCTTCCATTTTTATGTTTTCTTAAATTGGGCTGTTTTCTTTTTTCCCTTTTTTGTCTTCCAGATCTATTTAACATTTTCAGCCCGGTTGTCCACTAACAAAGCGCCCCCTTAAACCCACGCGACGGTGTGGGTTTAATTATATTTTTTGTATTTAAACATTGGTGTAAAGGGTTGTCAGGAGAAAAGAAAAATTGGGGGAATCCCCAGGGTCCTTCTCAACTCGCAGTCTCCAAATAACTAGGGGGAACTTCTCTGCCAATTTGAAAAGTTCCGAAAACGCCACTTTTTTGGTGAAACCCCTAAACAGTAGAACCGAGTGTTTTCACCAAATCCACTGCCCTGCTGCCGCAGCTTCACCAAACCCTGGCATAGGGACTAAAAGGGTCTGTTCTTTTCAAGGGGAACCCCCGGTGCAGTTTTTTGTTTACCCAGACTAAAATTGTATATAAAATTAATAATATAAGATATATAATATTATATAACATTTATAATATATTATATATATATATATATATATATATTATATATAATATTCTTTTTCCTACTTTTCCCCTTTTTATATGGGGGCGCCTTGATGATTTTTCTTCGGGGGGATATCTTTTATGCCCGGGTGCCCCTTTCCCACCCAACCCTTCTCCCTCGTCGTACCCGGGACCGGGACCCCATGGCTGCCTTGCCCTCCCGTGGGTAGGTTTGCAATTGAGGGAAATTTCCCTTTCCATGGGGAACACGCGCCGGCAGGGGACTCGAAACCCTTTGACTTTAGACTCCTCGTGCAGTCTTGAGTCCGTGCTCTAAGCACTCGGCCCACCGCGGGCCCTTTTATATATATATATATTTTTATATTAATTTTATATATATATATATATTATTTTATATATAAAGTTGTTGGTTGTTAATGTGGGGTTTTTGTGTGTGTGTTGTGTATGTGTTTTGGGGTTTTGTGTTGGTTGTGGTGTGTGCTTTTTATGTGTGTGTGTGTGTGTGTTTTGTGTGTGGTGTGTGTGTGTGTTTGTGTGTTTTTTGTGTTGTGGGTGTTGTGTGTTTGTGGTGTGTGTGTGTGTGTTGGTGTTGGGGTGGGGGTGTTTTGTGTTGTTTTTGTGGTGTGTGGTGTATGTTGTTTTGTTTATGTGTGTGTGTTTTTGTTTTTTTTTTTTTTGGTGTGTTTGTTTTGTGTGTGTTTTTTGTCTTTAGATATCCCGAATAAGTGTAAAGAAGAGTTGAAAGGGAAATTCACAAAAAAAAAAGGAAAAGTATGTAGAAATAGGAAATTACCAAGATTTCAGGAAAAAACAGTGAAAAAAATAAAAAATTAAATACTCGTAACCAAACACAGCGGAAACGTTAAATACGAATAATATCTATTTTTATCTGAAAAATCATTATATATATATATATATATATATAGATATATATATATATATATATATATATATATATATGTTTATATATATATTATATATATATATATATATATATATATATATATATATATATATATATATATGTATATATATAAATATGTATATGTATACATATATATATATATATATATATATATATATATATATATATAATATATATATATTCATATACACATTTACAGCAAAACTCCCCTACCTCAAGTTTTATCCAAACCATATTTTTTCTGCATATAAAAGGAATGAATATAGAGGGAAAAAAATCGACAACTTGCAGAGGCACAGACATCCAACCCTTCCCCCTAAAATCTACGATATGTAAACTTTTATTATAGGCTGATATTTTTGGTCTCTCCCCTGTTGAGGTGGGTAAAAGTGGTACGGTCACTGGACAGCATTGGTGGATTTAAGCTTTTGTCTGTATCAAAACTGAACTTTTATCCAATTTTCTGTGTTGTTCTTCGGCATATAATTTGTCAACATGGGTGTGTAGTTTGGTTAGTGAACAGTGCAGTTCAGATATGAAGTCATCGATGTTATGATGTTATGATAAGGGTAGGGGTCAGCAACGCGAGTGTCCGGGATTAAAACGGATGATTATAGTAATCAAAAAGTAAAAGCAATGTAATATAACGTGTGTGTGTGCGCGCGCGCGTGTGTACATGTATGTTTGTATGTATATATATATCCATATATATACATATCGGCTAAATGGGTGCACACACACACACACACACATATATATATATATATATATATGTGTGTTGTGTGTGTGTGTGTGTGTGTGTGTGTGTGTGTGTGTGTATGTGTGTGTGTGTGTGTTAGTGTGTGTGTGTGTGATCATCATCGTCTTTGGGTAGCTAACGCCGGAGGTAGCCGTATAGTTGGCGATACCGGATTGTGCAAGTAATAGGTCCTGTACCAGTCTCACGGTGCAACCGTTGGTTGGACACATGGTCCCGTCAATCGTGCCCCATGATCCGGTGCAAGGATCTGTTACAAAAGGCATCAAGACGAGATTCCAAAGCACAAGACAGCATTTGGGTTTCACTGCTGTATAGAAAAATAACAGTATCAGGAGCTTGAAGACATGTAGCTTGGTCCTTCTGCACAAGTACAGGCATCTTCAAATACTCTTGTCAAGAGATATCATGACCCCTGCTGCCAGGCCAATCCATCTACTGACTTCATGGTCTGACAACTTGGAGTCATGAACTCCCCTACTGAAGTATATAATGATTTCTGTGACTTGGATCTTGGTTTTGGTCCAGGAGACCTCTAGCCCCATTGACTTCACTTTATTGTTATATGAATCAGGAGCCGCCACTAGGTTTCCAGAGATTCAGACAGAATAGCAATATCATTGGCAAAGTCATGGTCTGTAACCTTAATATTTCCCAGAGGTACTCCACAGTCACTTTTGACAGTAGCTCTACCAGTATCCAGACCATGCAAGTGTTGAAAAGTGTTGGTGTAAGAACACAGCCTTGCCTCACCCCTGAACTAACAGGGAAAAGCTCGACAGGCCACCACCACATTTTACAGCACTTTCGGTACCAGTATACAGGCTTGCTATTAATTCAGTAAATTCTTATTGGTATTCCTCTTAGTCTCAAATCTCACAGAGTGATTTGCGATGTTTGGTATCAAACACCTTCTTACGGTCAATGTCAGCTGCAAGCAGCCCACATCTGAACTCACGACGGCACACTACAATGACTCCAGGGAGCCAAAGGATCAGATTCTCGTTTGTTTTGACTCTTCAAAAAA
>NW_023659501.1:7500-10000 GCF_015228065.2 Penaeus monodon
CAATCGTTGGGGTTCGTAAACGTTTTTTGAACATTTGTACCGGGTGGCCCCCTCCAACATTTTAGCTTGGATGCAAGGAGTCGCGGGCCCTTGCCGGTCCCACCCATCAGCGAGGAACCTCCTACCCAAAAAGAGGTTTGGTGGCGTTTTCCCAACTGAAGAGGGGGAAAAGCTGCAGGCATAATGATTCCCTGCTGAATGAAAAGGGGGCTGGGGGTGAACCATGGCTGGGGGTCTGAAACCAGCCCCTGATGCCATTTGGGCAGTCTGGTACCTTTCCCCCTAAACCTGCTGGGGGGGCGTGGTCATCCCTCTCTGGAAGGGGAAAGGGACTTTGGGGACTGTAGAACTCCCGGGGCTTTACACTCTCAGCATACCGGGGCAAGGTTCTCCCCCACTTTTCTTCTGAAAGGATCCGCAACCATACTGGGGGCATAAAGGGGGACCGGGGCAGTTGGATTTACTCTTGGCAAGTCCACAAAACCCGTATACTAGCGTTTGAGTAATTGTGGAACGCCGTAAGTGTGAAAGTGTGTGGGGGTATGTCGAACTTCTTCCTGTTAATTCATGGGGAGGAAAGGCTGTGTCCTTGCCCAGCACTTTTCAACATTGTATGACTGGTAAAGGGGCAGAGCTCTACCCAAAATCAGTGCGGAGAAAACCTGGGCAATTTAAGGTCTTGCCTTGACTTTGCCGACGAGGTTGCCACCCTATCTGAGCCCTTAGAATCACTTGGGCGGCCTTGATGCATTTAGCAATGAGGCAAGCCCGGGCCCTAGAGGTCTCCGGGGCCAAAACCCAAATCGGGACTTTTGGGGGCCTGTTAGGGGGAACCCGTTCAGTCGATCCTGCTTGCGGCGAGGACGTTAAAGTTACAGAAAGTTTTACATACCTTGGGTAGTGTAGTATACCTTGGGTTTGTCAGACCAAGAAGTCGTAGAGGATTGGTCTGGCAACAGGAGCCATAACTCGATCAACAAGAGCGTCTGGAGATCCCGGTGCCTATGCAGAAAGACCAACTGCGTGTTTTAAAAGGCCTTGATACTGCCGTTTTGCTCATGGAAGCGAAACTGGACGCATCAGTGTCTTGGAGTCCCTTTTTTGATGTTTTTTGAAAAAAAATCCCTTCTCGGTTTGGGGGTACGTTGGCAGGACCATGTGCCAAACCCGGGCGGTTACACCGGAGATGGCAGGGGCCCTGTTATTTGCATAATCCGGGATCGCCAACTCACCCTTAGGCCACCTAGTCGCTTTCCTTGGACGACCCTGCCACAGGTTGGTTTCCCTGCGAGACCCCCTGGGTGGAGGGACCTGGGGACGCCCTAGGAGATCATGGTTTGGGGCAGCCGACGGACCTGTCGCGAGGAATTAGAGAGGGGCCGTGTGCCTCCCTGGCGACTCGCCTCGAGGGATCCTCGTGGCTGGAAGCAAGGGTGGATGGGGCCATGCCCCCCTTGGGCGTTAGCCCTTTTGAGAGAGGATGATGATGATGTATCATTTATTTTCCCTCTCTCCATAAAAATTACATGTGTGTGTGTTGGTTTTGTGTGGTGTATGTTTGTGATTGGTGCGTTGTGTGTATTTTTTATATATATATATATATATATATATATATATATATATATATATAAAATTAATTATTATATAATATATTATTATTATTTATATATATATTCACTATATATGTTTTTATATAGAGAGAGAGGGTGGTGGAGAGAGAGGGGGAGGGGGAAAAAAGGGGGGAGAGGCCCCTACATCATACATACATAAAACATATATATTATATATATATTATATTATATATATATAATATATATATGTATATCAGTTAATATTGTTTACTAAACAGGGTATACATATATGGAAAAAAACCCACAATAAAAAAAAAGGGGCTCCCCGGGTCATGTTCTCGACGCCGCGTTAAAGGCACGGCGTACCTTCTCCCACGACTTTTCCCCCTAAAAGACTCCTCACCTCCCTCCCACCTGCCCTACACTAGGAAACCTACTCTTTTCCGTTGCCCTCTCCCCTCTAAAACTGGGGGTGATCTTTCACCAGTTGAACATTTTTCCGTGCAACCTTCCAACTAGCCCCCCTTCCTCCCGAAGGTGGTCACCTATTCTGTTCCTGGGCCTCCTTGATAAATATATTTGGCGAAACAGGCGCCAGTCTTACCACGTCGCCAATAAGTACGCTGTTCCGGGGACACAAAAATAAACGCCCTCCCCTTTTTCATCAGGGGACAGGCCCTCAATGGACTGGTCAGCAGCGCGGATTGTCTTTCCCTTTCCCCCGTTTCCATCCCGCAGATGGGGAATCTTCCCTTAAAGCTGCTGCCAATTCAAATTAAAAAGCGGCTTTTTTCCGCTAAGTCTCCTTGTCCCCAATCCCCCCGCCCTTTTACCCTATGCCAAAACCCCCCGCGATATCCGCCCCACCCCCGACCGTGAACCTCCCTTGCTTTTGTTCGTTTCCCCACCGCCCCCGTGTTACCGGTTGC
>NW_023659501.1:12500-21211 GCF_015228065.2 Penaeus monodon
AAGGAGAAAAGGGGGAAGGGGGACGGAGAAATAAAAGTTGGGGAGGAGGAGGAGAAAAGGGGGAAGGGGAGGAAAGGGAAGGGAAAGGGGGACGAAATATAAAAAGTTGGAGTAGTGAGAAGGGAAGAGGGAGGAGAGTTTAAAAATTTTAAAGGAGGAGGAAGAGGAGGAAAGGGGGGGGGGGGGGGGTAAAAAGGGGGAAAAAATAAAGAGGAAAAAATTTATATGAGAAGGGAACCTTTTTTAAAAATAGTTATTAAAAAATTAATTTTTTTTGTTATAAGTTAAAAATTTTTGTTTGGGGGGTTTTCAAAAACAAAATCACCCAAAATTTCAACAATACTTTTACACAAACCAAAAACCACAAACAAAACCACACCAACACAAAACCCCAACAAAACCCAAAAAAAAAAATTTTTTTTTTTAAAATTTTAAAAAATGTAAAAAAAATTTTGTTTTTTAAAATTTTAACAAACAAATTAAAAACCTTACCCTTTTTTTTTTAAAAACATTTAAAAAAACAAAAAAAAAAAAAAAAAAATAAAATTTTTTTTAATCTTGGTTTTTTTTGGGGGGTTAAATTTATGTTGGTTTTTGGTGGTTTTTGGTGTTTTTGGTTTTTATTTCTTGGTTTTTGTTTATTTAAAATTAAAAAGGGTTGGGTTGAAATATATATATATTATATATATATATAAATAATTAATTTTATATATATATTATATAAAAAAAAACCCTTTTTTTTTTTTTTATGGAACCTTTGTGTGGAAAAAAGGGGGTTTTTGTGGGGGAGGTGGTGTAAGGGTTGTGGGGGTTATTAAATTACAAAAAAGGGGGAAAAGAAAATTTGAATTTTTTAATATAAAATTATATATATTAAATTTAAAAAAATTATATATATATATATAATATATAAAAAAATATATAACAAAAAAAAAAAAAAATATATATAATAATATAATTTTAATATATATCAAAACCCCCCGAAAAAGACAAAAAGGTTTTTTTGTGGGGGGGGGATGTCCCTTAAGTAGGGTGTGGGGGTTATATAATTAATTATATATAATTATATATATTATCTTTATTTTTATAATTTATTAATAAATTTTATAAAAAATATTATTTTTTTTTTTAAATTTTATTTTTTATATTTTTTTTATTTTTAACCAAAAAAAAAAATATAAATAAATAAATATTTAATAAATAATAGTTTTAATTATTTTTTATTATATTATATATATATAAATAATTTAAAAAAAAAAAAAAGGGGGTTTTTATTTTTTTTTTTTTAAAATTTTCTTTTTTAATTTTTTTTTTCTAATATATATTATATATTTATTAATTAATATATTTTATATTAATTTAGAGATTAAAAATTATAAAAGAATTAAAAAAATTTAAAAATTAAAATTTTAAAAAAATTAAAATTTTATATGTTTTTTTGGTTCTTTTTTACAATTTTCCCAAAATATTTAATTAAGGGTTTTTTAATTTTTTAAAAAAATTTTAAAATAATATATATTTAATATATATATATATTATATATTAATTTATATATATAAAAAATTAAAATAAATAATATATTTAATTATATAAAAATATATATATATATATAATATATATAAAATATAATAATTAAATTTTTATTTTATTATATATAATTAAATATATAATATTTTATATATATATATAAAAAATAAATAAAAATTTGTAATAATTCAAAATAAAAAATTAAAAAATATTTTAATTAAATAATTTGATAGAGATAATAATTTAAATAGATTTAGATTCTTTTAAAATTATGAAAAAAATTTTTATATATTTTTATTTTTTAAATTAATATATCTATATTTTATATATTATATATATAATTATATAATATATTATAAAAAAAATATATATATATATTAATATAAATAATAAATATATATATATTATTAAATTTTTAAAAATAAAAATAAAAAAACCAAAAAAAAATAAAAAAAAAAAAAAAAAAAAACCAACCCAAAACCCCCCAATATATTATATAATTAATAAAATATATATATATATTTTAAAAATATATTTGGTGTGTGTGTGGGTTGTTGGGGTTTGTTTTTTTGTTTTTTTTTTTTTTTTTTTTTCTTTCTGTTTTTTTTTTTTTTTTTTTTTTTTTTCTTTTTTTTTTTTTTTTTATTTTTTTTTTTTTTTTTTGGGTTTTTTTTTTTTTTTTTTTTTTTTTTTTGGGTTGTGGGTTTTTTGGGGGTTTTTTTTTTTTTTTTTTTTTTTTTTAGTATTAAAAAATTTTATAAGGGTTTAATTTATTAAATATATTAAATTTTATATATAATATTATTTTATGTATATGTATATAAAAAAATCCATACACACACAAAACAAAAAACCAAAAAACACACACCCAAAAAAACACACACACACACACACCACACACACAAAAAACACACACACACCCACCACCACACACACACCACACACACACCCACAAAACACACAACACAATATATTATATATAATATATATATATATATTTATATATACAATATATATTACATAAATATATATATTAAAATATATATAATATATATAAATAATAAATATATATACATATAAAAATATTATTATAATTTATATTTATATTAATTTTTATATATGTATATAATATAATATATATATTATTAAATATTTTATATATTATGTAGGTGGTTGTGTGTGGGTGTGTGGTGTGTGGTTTGTGTGTGTGTGTGTATTATAAAATATTTATCATAATATTACAATACGTGTGTGTGGCGCGTTGATATATATTTCACATTTTCAAAAACACATTTATGTATAAAAAAAATAGAAGGTAATAGATAAAGAATGAATTTTAAATTGGGTATTTTATTAATCTATGTCTATTTTCCCTCCATCTACTAAACTATCATCTACCTTATCTTCAAATATTATCTAATATCTATTTATCTATACACAATATACTTTGCATATAATATATATATATATATAATATATTTTTTAAAAAATATATAAAATTTTAAAAAAATATATATATGTATATATATTTTACATATGTATACCTTTTCTGTATTCTTTTAAAATATATATATATAAATATATTTTATATATAATTTTTATTTTAATTTTATATAATTTTTATGTATGATGTTTTTGGGTATGTATGGGGATATAAAAATATATATTGTATACAATATAATTAAAATTTTAAATATATATTTATTATATAATATATATATATATTGAGTATGTAATAATAGACATATAAACGTATAAGCTCCAAAAGGAAATATAAATAAATATATATTTAATATATTATATATTATAATTTAAAAGAGAGAGGAGAGAGAGAGGGGAGAGAGAGGGGGAGAGAGAGAAGAGAGAGAGAGAAAAGAGAGAAAAGAGGAGAGAGAGAGGAGAAGAGGAGAGAGGAGAGAGAGATAGAGAGAATTTGATAAATATCTAGAAAAATGTAATATATATATATTATATATATATATTATAATATTAATTTATATATATATATTAATTTTATTATATATATATTTTATAAAATTTTCTACATAAAAAAATATATATTACAGTAAACACAAACCCCCCACCACACCCCACACCAATATTATAATAATTATATATTATAATATATATATAGATAGAAGATAGATAGAAGATAATAGATAGATAGATAGTAGATATATATATACATTTAAAAAAAATTATATATTTAAAAATAATATTTTTTAATATATATTTTATATAGATAGATAGATAGATAGTAATAGATGATATTGCATATATAATATTCATGTATATATATATATATTTTTTATTATATTAAATATATATATAATTAAATGTTTTATAAATATATTTATAACATATATAACAACACACATATATATATATATATATATATATATTATATATATATTATATAACATAACAATATATGTTATGAAAATAAAAATTTTATATATATATATATTTTATATAAAATTAAATTTCCCATTATTTTATATTTATTAAAATATTATAATTATTAAAATTTTAAAATAATTATGAAGTATGACACCCCCACACAGGCAAAAAAACATGCAAACATATTTTGTTTTGATCTATAAAATGTGAAATTATATATATTTGCCCGTATATACTATATGTAGGGCACCAAAACACACACACACAAAAAAAATCAAACACACACAAACACACACACCAAAACCCACACACACACAAAAACCATATGTATATAATTTATATATATATATAAAATATAATAATATAATATTATATAATATATATGTATATATTTATATATATATTAAAAAATTTTATATATTATAATAATTTTGTATTATATTTTAGGTTACGTTAGTTTGCAAAAAAGGGAAAGGGTACCTTAGGTTAGGTTTTGGTTTGGTTTTTGTTTTAAAAGTTTAGGATAGGTTTGGATATTTTTAGGATAGTTTGGATGGTTTAGGTTAGGTTTTTGGTTTGGTTTTTGGGTAGGTTTTTTGGTTAGGGTTTAGGTTAGGGTTTTGGCTAGGTTAGGGTTTGGTTTGGGTATGTTTAGGTTTTGGTTTTGGATTGTTTTTGGGTTGTTTAGGTTTTGGTTTAGATTAGGCTTAGGTTAGCTTTAGGTTAGCTTTAGGTTAGTTTGGTTAGATTTTGGGGAGTTTAGTTGGGAATATGTTTAGGATATGTTTTTAGGATAGGTTTAGGTTTGGTTTAGGTTAGGTTTTTGGATAGTTTAGGTTGGTTTTGGTTGGTTTAGGGTAGGTTTTAGGTTAGGTTTAGGGTATGTTTTTTGGGTTTGGTTTTTTGGTTTTGCTTTGGGTTTGGTTTGGTTAGGTTTTAGGTTAGATTTAAGCAGGGTTTTGGGATATGTTTTAGGAAATGTTAGGAAGGTTTAGGGTTTGGTTTTTGGTTAGGTTTAGGATAGGTTTTTGGTTAGGTTTGGTTAATTAGGCTAGGTTTAGGTTAGGTTTGGGGTAGTTTGGGTATTTTTTTGGTTTTGGTTTAGGTTTTGGCTTTGGTTGTTTTTGATTAGTTTTGGTTAGGTTTAGGTTAGGTTTAGGTTTTGCTTTAGGTTAGGTTTAGGTTAGGTTTAGGGTAGATTTTTTGGTTAGGTTTAGGTTTGGCTTTGTTAGGCTTAGGTTGGTTACATGGTTTAGGTTTGGTTTAGGATAGATTAGGTTTGGTTTTGGGTTTGGTTTTTGGGAGGGTTTTTTGGATAGGTTTTTAATTTGTTTGAGTTTTGGTTTGTTTTGATTTGGGTTAGGTTTTGGTTTTGGGGTTTTGGGGTTTGGTTTTTGGTTAGGTTTAGGTTGAGGTTTAGGTTAGGTTTTTGGTAGTTTAGGTTTGGTGTAGGTTTGGGGAAATTTTGGTTAAGGGTTTTGGTTAAGGTTAAGTTAAAGTTAGGTTAAGGTTAAGGTTAGGGTTTTTGGTTTTGGTTTTTTGGTTGGGTTTGGTTAGATTAGGGTTTAAATTAGGTTTTAAATTTTGGGTTTTGGTTTGAGTTAGGTTTGGATTTTGGTTTTGGTTTGGTTTTGGGTTTGGGTTTGGGGTTAGGTTTGGGTTGGTTTGGATTAGGTTTGGGTTTGGGTTTTGGGGTTTGGTTTTTGTTGGATTAGGTTAGTTTAGGTTAGGTTTTGGTTGGCTTTGGTTTTGTTTTGGGTTAACTTAAGGTTTTGGTTTAGGTTAAGGTTTGGAGGTGGTTAAGGTTAAAATTAGGTTAAGGATGGTTTTAAGGGTTTGGGTTTTGGGGTTTGGGTTTTGGTTGGTTTAGGTTTGGTTTAGGTTAGGTTTGCGTTGGTTTAGGGAGATTTTTGGGTTTGGGTTTTTGGGTTTGTTTGGATTGGTTTTTTTTTTTTGGGTTTTTTTTAGGGTTTGGTAAAAGTTTTGGTTTTGGTTAGATTAGGGGTTTGGTTAAGTTAAGGGGGGTTAAGGTTAGGTTAAGGGTTAGGTTTTGGTTAGGGGTTAGGTTAGTTTGGGTAAAAATTGGGTTAGGTTAGGGGTTTGGTTTGGGGTTTGAGGGTTGGGTTAGGTTTGGTTAAAGTTAGGTTTGGGTTAGGTTTGGGTTTGGTTGGCTAGGGTTTGGGGTTTGTTTGGGTTTTGGTTTTAGGGTTTCGTTTAAGTTTCGTTTTGGGTTTGGTTTGGGTTAGGTTAGGTTTTGGTTAGGTTAGGTTTCGGTTTTGGTTAGGTTAAGTAGCGTTTGGAGGTTTGGTGGAGTTTTTGGGTTTGGTTTACATTAAGATACATTTCTTTTTAAAAAAATAAACCCCCCAAACACTTACTCACGAAAGCTAGAGACATATAAAAAAAATATATACACATTTTTTATATTTTTTTATATTACATAAAACAAAAACATATGTAGATGTATATTTTTATAAAAAAAAAAAAACCCACAACACACACACACGCACTAAAGGCGCGGCACACACACACACACACCACACACACACACAATACACCACAAACACACAACACACACACACACACCACCACACACCAAAAACCCCCACAACACCCCACACAAATATATTATATATTATATATTAAATAATATATATATAATATATACATATATGTAACAATATACATAAAACACAAA
The DNA here is from genome assembly GCF_015228065.2 of Penaeus monodon. NCBI lineage: Eukaryota > Metazoa > Arthropoda > Malacostraca > Decapoda > Penaeidae > Penaeus > Penaeus monodon. Next base: position 19,126 of record NW_023659501.1, read on the forward strand.
ATAATACATATTTCAATATACATTAAACATTAATTTTTTAATATAATATATATTATATATAAAATTTTTTAAAATATATTTGTGGAATGTACCATTTCACCCAAGAGGGGGCGTGGGACTCCAGTTGTCATCCACATACAACCCCGTTTCACCGCGCGTTTCCCCTAGTTCACCCCATCCCGTTTTTTTTTATTTTTTTTCGTTTTTATTTTAAATTTAATGTATTTTTTATTTTATTGTTTAGCTTCTAGTTCTTGTATGCAATTTTTATTTTAATTCATTTTTACATGAAAGAAAAGTTTTTACCCTAATGATTTTTTTTCGTTTTTATCGTTTTGTGACGTGACCTGCATTTTTTTTAATAATCACCGTTTTAAATAATTTTCTAATTAATGTTTTAAACCTTCTACTTATACTTATTTTACACTTATTTTTTTTAATGAAGGTTTTATAAATTTAATGATCTCAATTTTTAGTTTTTTTGATTTTAGTTTTTTTTTTATTTTTTTTTTATAAATTCTTTTGTCGTTTTTTCTAGCTTTTCCTTAATGATTTTAATATTTCTTATGTGGAATTCATCATTTTAAGAACAATATGTATTTTATATTATTTTTTTTTACTATTTATGAGAAATGGTTCAACATGTTGTGACGTCACGAGTTCATGTAGTTCCCGGGAACGGAACAAATAAACAGTGTCAACTGGAACTTTGTTTGTGTCACATCCCCTCTGCAAACTACACCCAAGGTTGTACTGACTTTTGTTACTTGCCTAGGTTTGAACAATGCTGGACGTGTTAGCTAAATATAAATGAAGGCAACTGAGATAGTACTTTACACAGATGAAGATGAATTAACGTAAATGTAAACCCAGTGATACTCACCTTAATAAGTACTAGTTTTTCCCCTTGTGTTTATCATTTTTCGTCTTTTAAGTGTATATATGTATAAAGTAACGTATTCCAGACGTTTACTGCTGAGTGTCTGCCTTTTGTTTATGGATCTACTTTTACTGATCTACTTTTACTGATCTACTTTTACTGATCTACTTTTACTGATCTACTTTTACTGATCTACTTTTACTGATCTACTTTACTGATCTACTTTTACTGATCTACTTTTACTGGATCTACTTTTACTGATCTACTTTTACTGAGTTATCTGTATTTTATCTGCTTTTCCTGTTCGTTATCCCACCCTTGTTCCCGAGTGTTTTACCTTGTTTCTATCTATTTCTACCACGCTTCTACGCCTACCGCTCGTGCTACCACCACTACTTCTATTGCTCACGCTACCACTATTGCTATTGCTCACGCTACCACTATTGCTATTGCTCACGCTACCACTACTGCTATGGCTACTACTACCACTATTGCTATTGCTCGTACCACCCCTACTGCTCGTGCTACCATTACTACTATTGCTTGTACTACCGCTATTACTATTGCTACTATCACTACAGTGGAAGGACACTAGATAAGGATAAAAGCAGCACTGTTAGATCCTTTCAGAGAAGTTAGCCTAATTTCAAGAGGAGTGAACGGGACCCTTAACTTTATTCTTCACCTGGTCCCTAAGCCTCTCCTGCCTCACGGGAGATTTCATTTCGGGCTCCTCCTTACGGACTGGTACCTGGCCTTAAGCTAGGAGTATACCTTACAAACATCCAAATTTTTGGTGGCATATCGGTGGGATGTTGCTTTTTCCTACTAGCGTCCTTCTGCTAGAGAACGTCCAGCACAAATAGCTACTTCCTGATAGGTTATGTCAACCCTGTTTATAGCCTCTTTAAGAGGACTTTGGAGAGCCATGGTATGATGATATGCATTTGTAGTATTCAAGAGCGGTACCAATTTCTTGCAGCCTAATCACATCTCTTGCAGAGATAGATATATGTATTAATATCCGCTCGCCCAGCTAGTTGTTGCCCTTGGCTCTCGTTAGGCATAGGGACACTGTATATACTCATGTACTCGTCATAATGTCCTATTACAGATTATACTGAGTGACTTTGTTCAATGTAAATATCCGTCAGATCTGTAGTACTTTGATTTGTCCTGTCTGCCCGTGAAAATGCTGCCCGGTAA
>NW_023659502.1:12500-21211 GCF_015228065.2 Penaeus monodon
CGAAGTTCAAAGTGTGACAGACAGTTGCTGACACTGCTTATTTTTACTTGGCGTGGCGTATTTTATCAGTATGGTACGTGGGAGGCGAGCTGGTCTTGAGGCACCGGGGACTTCGCAGGATGCTGAAGAAGAATATAAGGAGACAGTGTCACAGGCGGAAGGCATACTTGAACCCGAGCTGACAATGTTTGAGGAACTTACATCACAAATTTCCTTGCTAAAGACAGAACTCAGCAACTGGCAGGAGAGGTATGCTCGGATGGAAAACAAGGCAGAAGAAGACAGGCGCAGATCTGAGAGCAGTTGAGCGTGCTGGAAGAGAGGAATAAAGTACTCGAGGCAAGGTTGGAGCAAGATCGTCGTCGGAGGGAAGAAGCTTTACGACAGGTAGAGTGTGATAATGCCCAGCTGAAGGAAGCTGCTGAGATGGATCGTATGGAGCTCCGAGAAACAAGGGCTGCACTTGAAACCCAAGCTCAGCATGATAGAGAAATGATGGCAGAGGCAAACAATTCTCTCAGGGAAGCTCTACGTGTTATTACGCCAAGCCTATCTTCTAACATAACGCCTCGACAAACACCTGTACCTGCCGAGAGGTCCATTCTACCTGGCCGACCCCAACCTCGGATGGTATTCAGTCATCAGGAGCACTTAACATCGGACATACGCACCAATCAACATGCAGCGCCCCTTTCTGTGGTGGTTGAGAGGGAACCCATCCCAAAGTTTTCAGCCGAGACTTCTGCATCACAGCCTCTTCGCCGGAACCAGGAGGTTGAAGGCTGGATCCGCCAGATAGAAAACCTTTCTCGCCCATTAACTGAAGAGAATTGCATCAGGAATGCAAGAGCACACTGTAGAGGACCTGCCGATTTGATAATTAACAGCCCAGCATTTGATGGAATCATGTCATGGACAGAATTTAAAGCAAAGCTGCGACTGAAGTTCCGCGGAACATGCTCCTCTAGTGATTTCTTTCGTCTGCTCTATGAGAAGAGACTTATGAGTGGACAAGCACCCCTAGATTTTTATGTGGATCTTGAGGGGGCTGTGTATCAAGGTGTCCGGGATTATCCAGAAGCTATTGGCGAACCAGACGAACTCATTAGAAGAGTATTCCTGCAGGGACTTCCTGGATGGCTACGGGAGATGTGTGCTCTCTCTGAAAATGGACCTCTGCAGCAGCTTATCGACACGGCTCAACGTGTGTGGAATGCTCGAGTGGGAATCAGAGCGACAGAAGAAGGCCTACTGCGTCTTTATCCATCAGGTGCACGTGCTGCAGGTCGAGTGGCTGTCCTTGACGATAACACCTCATCTTTCCAGCACGTCCATATGTCTACAAATCAGTTACCACCTCGACGACCATCGCGTCATGTAGACCGGCCCCAAAAAAGATCTAAGTGTTGGGCTTGTCAGCGTGAAGGACACTTTCGTAGAGAGTGTCCCTTTCTTAATCTCCCAAGTGGAACGGGACCCGCCGCGCTGGGAGGACGCCCGAACTTGCAGGGTTCCAGAGTGCTACGCCCTGAATACAGAGCAGCAGGCAGTCAGACGGAAGTTTAGTGGCAGACCGACGATTATGCTAGGAATTGAGGGGCAGAGATTCCGTGCCTTTGTTGACACAGGAAGCCAGGTTACGCTGATGAAGAAGGAAGCTGTGGGACGGTTGTCACCTCGCAGAATGCATGTTGCGGCCAGACGACTTAAAGGAGTCTCAGGAAAAGAACTTGCTGTAATGGAGGAAATGGATGTGGAGTTTTGGTTGAGACCGGGAAGAAAGCTCTATCATAGAGTTATGGTTGTGGATGGCCTTTCTTTTCCAGGGGATATGCTGGTCGGTACAGACTTTTTGAGAAGGGTCGACCACAAGATTGTCCACAGTGCACAGCCGCAGGAGGCATATTTACACCTTGATGGCATGGTCCATCCTATAAACTATGAAGCTGGAGAATCTTTAGCACTCATATCATTCATTCAAAAGTCAGTTCAGCCCCCAGTAACCCGTCTTGCACCTAAGAGTAAGACCGTTTGCCCAGCCCATTCAGGAATCTACGTACCATGTAGTGTTTCCCCAAGTCTCAATGACAAGTTTGTGCTGATAACTGGAAATACATCAAATCTAGAGGTGCCACGAACTTTGGTAACTCCAGTGAAAGGAGAATGCCCCGTTTTTGTTGTTAACTTCAGTGCAAGACCAGTTACACTTAAGAATGGAGCTCATTTTTGTACTGCTGAGGAAGTACATGTGCTGCCTAACTCTGACCATGATACCTGCTTGCCCCATGAACCTTCAACAGTGAACCTATCTCCAGCTATGAAGGACGAAGCAATGCCGAACAATTACAAGTTTGAAGACCAGCAGGAGGAAATACCTTTTACCTGGGATGATGACGACTTTGATGCTATTCATGGTCTCCAACTTACTGACCCTGAAGATGACATGGCAGAGATTCGTCCAGTGTTGCCCCCCAGCGATACTGTTGCAAGGATTGATGCTGCTTTGCAGGAGAGTGCCATTGCTAAGGCAGCTTTGATTGAAGCAGACGAGGTAGAACCAGCATCTGAACCATCACTGGGACACCTTGATACAGCAGAAAGAGAACAGATAAAGCAGGTTCTCGCTAAATTTCCTCGTCTCTTTTCGGGTGACAAAACACAGGTTGGTTTAGTTCCAGGAGTTACTCACAAGATTGTTACAGGTGACACTCAACCTATCTGTACTCGACAGTGGAGGCTGCCGGAATCTGCTAAGCAGAAGATAAGAGAGGAGTGTGACCAGATGTTGCGTGCTGGAATCATAGAGTCCTCGACTTCACCCTGGCTCTCACCTGTATTTTCTTGTTAGAAAGAAGGATAAATAGTGTGCGATTTTGTGTTGATTATCGCAACCTTAATGCCGTCACAGTTGCTGACTCCTATCCACTTCCCAGAATTGATGAGTTGGTTGATGAACTGCGTGATACGCAGGTATTCTCCCTCCTGGACAGCAGATCTGCTTATTGGTCTGTCCATGTAGAGCCTTCTGACAGGCCTAAGACCGCTTTCAGTGATGGGTATCGCCTTTTCCAGTTTCGGCGAATGCCATTTGGACTTTCTACTGCCCCCACAACTTTCCAGAGAACAATGAATGTAGTTCTCTCTCCAGTTCTTGGCAAACACACACTTGCATACCTGGATGACGTTGTTGTGTATAGCCGTGACTTCACTTCTCATCTTGGCCAGCTGGAGGAAACGCTGAGACTTCTTGATTGTGCAGGCTTTAAATTAAACATGGTAAAGTGTGAATTTGCTGTACAACAGTTTCGCTTTTTAGGTTTCAAAATTACCCGTGAAGGAATTTTGCCCGATCCAGAGAAAGTTAGAAGCATCACAGAAATGCGGCCACCACGCAATGCCAAGGGTGTACGACGATTCCTTGGGGCTACAGGTTTCTTTCGAAGGCACATTCATCAGTATGCAGCCATTGCAGCACCCCTTACACAGCTTACACGCAAAGACCAGCCATTTAGTTGGGGACAGAAAGAACAGGAGGCCTTTAACATCTTGAAAGAGAAGCTTGTGTCAGCACCAGTTTTACGTAAACCTCGTTTTGAAGATCATTTTGAAGTCCATACTGATGCCTCACAAACTGCTATTGGTGCCTGCCTTATGCAAAGAGACGCAGATGGTAATCCAGCCGCTATTGCATACTTTTCCAGGAAACTTCGTGGACCAGAGACCAGGTATTCTGCAACTGATTCTGAAGCCTTAGCAGTTGTAGAAGGAGTAAGAGCCTTTGACGCATACATATATGGTCGTCAATTCACAGTGTATACGGATCATCGGCCACTAACGTACATATTCACACGGAAAACTAAAAGCCCTCGCATGACCAGGTGGGCTTGTGAACTTTCCCACTATCAGTTTAAGATAGTTTATAAACAGGGAATCCAGCACCGTGTTCCTGACATGCTATCCCGCTCAGTGGCACAAATTGACCTTGCAAATGTTGACCCAACAACCATGCGTGAAGAACAAATGAAAGACCCTCTTTGGCAAGAAGTCATCAACTACTTGGAGGAGAACTTACCCAAGAGGAAGATTCCGCTAACTCTGGATGAGTTTACACTTCAGGATGGAGTTCTTTACCATCTTCGACAGTTTCCTACACATGCAGTCCATCAGCTTGTAGTCCCGAAGGTTCTTCGCAAAGCTGCACTCAAGCTTGCTCATGACAGTTCCTTTGCTTCCCATCCTGGTATTTTCAGGACGTACCAGAAATTAAAGGATCTTTTCTATTTCCCCAATATGATGCGAGATGTGAAAGCTTATGTTACAGCTTGTTTGACATGCCAACGACGGAAGGGAACACCACACAGGGCGCCACTAGCTACTGCTCCACAGGTATCTGCACCATTTGAGAAGGTTTCTGCTGACCTCATTGACTGCGGGCAATCAAGCAGTGGGTTGAGGTATATACTTGTATTAATAGATCATCTTTCAAGGTACCTTCAGCTGATCCCTCTTCCATCTAAAGAAGCTGAGGTGGTAGCAGATGCTTACATTAAGATTTTATAACAATATTTGGTCCTCCACGCCTTCTACAAACCGATGGTGGCTGTGAATTCACAAACAGATTATTCCAGCAGGTCTGTGGTATAGTGAAGACGAAGACACATCTCACTACAGCATGTCATCCACAGGCAAATGGGATGGTGGAGCGTTCAAACAGGGTAGTTAAAGAAGCTCTCGCAACCTTACAGAAAGGCACCCTCTGGACTGGCACCAATATGTACCACAAGTTAGATTGGCACTGAATAGCGCATTCCACCGGTCCATAGGCGACCAACCTTTGTATCTGCTTATGGGTCATCACGGTCATTTTCCGGTTGGCCTCTCCAATGAGGTTACCTTTGCATCCGATTCTGCAAAACGTTTTAGTGATGCGCTGAGAGAAGCTCGTCATGTTGCAATTGAAACGTCACGTCGTGCTCAAGAAACCTGGGCAAGACAATATAATAAGAGGGGTAGGAAAGCTCCTGAGATGGATGTGGGTACCTTAGTTCTCTACAGGAACTTCCGAAGACTAACTGGACCTCGGAGGACTCTTGGATCTCGTTGGGACGGCCCTGTTCGTATCCTGAAGCGCGTTGGACCAGTGACGTATATCACCAGAGATGTGGATTCGCCATACAAAGAGCGCAGGCTGCACGCTAATCAGATTAAGCCCTTCAGAACTTTAGAGGAATTAGTGTTCGTGGAATCGCACAGTGAAGGGAGTACCTCTGCTGAAGGTCTGCATAATGAACGGCAATATGACAACTCTGAAAGAGATCCGGACGAAGTGTTACTATTGTCAGCTGTGCGCCCCAGATGAACACAAAGTACTTTCCCTTGTACATATTTTGTTGTATATATATATATATATATTTCTTTCTTACCTTATGATTTCCCTTTGTTTTAATACCTCTTGTCTTTTTACTTTTATCATCTTTTTACTTAACTCCTTTACTTTTCAGTTTTATTTTCCTCTTCCATTTTGGCTTACTTTTCTCCTGAGCATACTCTTACGTTTCTCATCTTTTAGTCTTGAGCTTTTATTTCAATCTTTTCGCTCGCTTTTATCTTTCTCTTTACCCCCCCTTTTTCCTCCTTTTTAACGTTTGTATTTTCCTGTTTATTTCCATATCATTTTATTTTTCCTTTGTACATTTATGTTTGTATAATTTTTGTTTTGTATTTTACTTTTTGTACATTTGGTTTTACCTTTGTTTTATTGTATAACTTTTAAGTTTACTTTTAAGTCTCGGGTCTGGTAATTATTTTTTTAATGATTTTGTTTTATTTAGCATTTAGAAAGTTTTATAGAATTTAACGGGTTCTTGTTATTTTGCTTTAGGGGCCGGCTCAGTGGACATGCCCTTTATAATTACTATCCTTGAATATTCACAGGTCCTGCCGATGTGTGGAAGCCGCCAGAAGGGTTCTAGATTTCCAGGATGTCGTTCTGTTTAGTATTTCCAGATTGTGGTGGCTGTTCCTTTCCTTTCTGCCAGCTGAACGTACGCTGTAATAGGAGAGAGGATGGTCTGTACGTGGCGAGGAGTGAGGCTTGTTTAGCTTGCAGAAGAGAAGAGTTGGGAGCGTGAATGGTCGTCTCGTCGCCGTGAATCCCCGTGATGGTTTCGTCAAATTCTGCGCCAAATCGCCATAGGGAATGGGCGGGCCCGGAGCGGACCTAGGGATACATCTGAGACTCGAGGACGAGTGGAGGCGACGCCCCGACCATCACTCCCGGGCCATGGGAGAGGTTGTAGCGAGTGAAATGTTGGAGTTTCCCCTCGTATCCGCTGGCCGTAGCCGATGTGGGTGCCCTCTGCGCGGATGCGCAGACAGATATGCAAAATTAGGAATGAAGTGCTAAAATTACAACGTAAATTCAAACATTTAGTATCCAGGAACGAAAAGTTAAAACGGCACATGGTTTTGCGCAAGGGAAAAAGGCGCTGTTTGTTTAATTGCCGCTGTGCGCTGATGTCACTGCGCAGGTGAAAATGCGCAGGGTATAAACAATAGCAAGGGAACCGCCACTCAGGCCCGAGACTTCAGCGAAGTCAGAGAGAGAGAGACTTTTTTTTTCGATATTTTATCTATTTATATTGTGTTCATTTTTATTCTATTATCTTTTTCGAATTGTGAGGCGGTGAAACCCGACATCGGAAACATCAGAGACGTCATATATATTAAGGTAATAGTTATTATATTGGTTATGTTCATGTACGCTGCCCCTCCTTCAGTAAAATACAGAACCCGTAACGTTGAGTTTTTCTAGAACCCTTTTTATTATTTTGTATTTTATCAATCTCAATTTCTTAATTTTACTAGAATCTTCTATTTCCTTTTTATTTTTGTTTTGTTTTGTCGTGTATGGCCTTGGTTTTAGATTAGTTTAATTAGGTTTTACATTAGTCTTTCGTTGGGTTCCATGGGTTTTATTTCTTTGTCTTACTTTAAAATTAATTTTATTTGTAAGTTTTGCCGGTTTTGAAATCTTTGTTTTACGTAAACCAGAGCCATATCACGACTGCCTTTAAATATGAAAGCAACACCATTGATGAATATCTCTGAGGCCTAAATTAAATAAGGAAAAGGGCCATACGCTACCAGATCACGTCCTTTTCATTGATCAGACACGAGATGAAAATTAGAAAATACAGCACATTGAAACATGGCGAAGAGATCCGTAGAGTATATCACGAACTAAAGTAAACGCTACAATTCTATCTTTTCAGCTGAATTCTCGTGCTGTTTATTTTACGGTCTCCCCAAAGTAAACAAACCAGGAATACGTCTTAGACCCTTTATTTCATCTATTGGCACTTTCAGTTATAATCTGGCTAAACTTCTTGTACAAATCATTCAACCTCTAACGTATAATGAATACACGATTTCTAGTTCATTGAATTTCGTGAATGAAATTAGTCATTTAAGAATTGAGCACACTATAACTATGGTTAGTTTTGATGTCGAGTCTGTTTACGAGCGTACCTCTCGCAGACCACACGAATCATCATTAACAGTACATATGCTTAATCCCATTCACAGTTTGGTTCAGAACAGAAACAGTTAATTTCTCTTTTAAGTATTGTCTCAAAAGATTCGTTTTTTACTTTTGACAACCGTCCCCCGGGCAACATTCAATATAGTCTTCACGAATAACGACACTATCAGTACTTTCCTAAGGAAGAGAGTCTTTTGCTTCAGACTTATGTTGAAACATTGTATTTATGTCTAATTATCCTAGCAGTAATACTAGGAATATTGGATCAACGACACACTGGTTCAAGCACAAAATTCTTGAACATATGGGGAAGGTCATAAGAAGAGGCCTACCTCTGAGCAAACCTGCGTTCTCTGCAATTCGCCGACATTATACATGGAAAACCACTCCTACACTCATAACGATTTCAAAGTTCTGTCTACATCTCCCAACAGTCTCGACCGCTAATCTCTGAATCTTTGTATATCTAAAGGATGAAGCCAAAGTTAAACAATCACACAGCAGCCACAGCTATTTACGATGTAGTCCTGTGACAGTAACTGTCCAGTTCTTAATAGTGTGTTTTGTTTGTCATTTCGTTTATCTTTCTCTTTGCTTCTCTTATTTTGTGATTTTTATAATTTTGATTTTTTTCTTGCCTTGTCTGGCTCTAATGTATTTATTTTGTTCGCTCTTTGTAGCACTGAAGATGAAGACGGCCGTCTTTGAAAAGTATGCTAAATACAGATGTTCATCACAGCCTTGGTTATCATTTTCATCATAAGATTACGATTGCGTTGTGGCAAGTCTATAGCTGAAATTCTCACGTTGAGATATGTATATATATATATATATATATATATATATATATATATATATATATATATATATATATATGTATATATATGTGTGTGTATGCATATGTGTATGTATGTACATATGCATGCATATATAAGTATATATATATGTTTATATACACACAAACATACATACATATATGTGTATATATATGTATATATGTATATATATATATATATATATATATATATATATATATATATATAAAATATATATTGTGTGTGTTGTGTGTGTGTGTGTGTGGTGTGTGTGTGTGTGTGTGTGTGTGTGTGTGTGGTGTGTGTGTGTGTGTGTGTGTGTGGTGTGTGGTGTGTGTGTGTGTGTGTGTGTG
>NW_023659503.1:0-7500 GCF_015228065.2 Penaeus monodon
CTGACAAAATGACAGACAACAAAAAAAAAGAAAAAAAGAAACGACGACGACTAATTAATGACTGACTAAAAACAGACTGAAGACACGAAAGCAACTGACTGACAGCTGACAGACGACAGACAGACAACAGACAAAAAGACAGCTGACTGCTGACGAGACTGCTGACTGCGAATGACTGACTAACTGCGACTGACGGCGCGCTGACTGACTGTAGACAGACAGACTGACGGGGCTGACTAATTGCTGCCTACTGATGAAAGACTGACGACAGAAAAACAACTGAAAGCATACAGAAAGACTGACTGCGACTGACTGACGACTGACTGCTGACTGACTGCTGACTGACTGCTGACTGCTGATTGATTGACTGAAAAACAGGCTGGCTGACAGTCAGTCATCAACTGACTGACTGACGCTGACTGCTGACTGCTGACTGCTGACCCGACTGATGATTGATTGATTGATTGACTGACTGACTGACTGACGACCGACTGACTGATAAAAACAACAGACAGACAAAAGCAGACAAAACAGACAGGCAGGGAGGGGTGACAGACGACTGACTGCGCTCTGACTGACTGACTGACTGACTGCTGACTGACTACTGACTGACTGACTGACCGCTGACTGACTAAAAACAGACAACGACGACAAGCGACAGAAGACGACGACAAGCAGACAGCAACAGACAGACAACAGACGACAACAGACGACAGAAGCAACAACAACAGAAGACAGACGACGACAGCAGACAGACAGACAGACAACAGACAGACAGACAGACAGACAACTGGGTGACTTACAGACAAAAGGCCTATAATATCTTTCAGAATTTCTTACTGTTTTTTTTATTTTCTCGCACCATAAATCAAAATTTCGCATAAAATCCTTCCCGCTTCTCAAAGGGAATTTGATTTTTATTGCCTTTAAAATCGTCCCGCATGCGCTTTTTTTTTTACTGACTCATCTCAAAACAATTTTGTAGCCCCATTCTGCGCGATATATTCCGAAAAGTGCTTTAATATATATATATATATATATTATATTATAATATATAATATATATATAATATATTATATATGTGTGTGTGTGTTATATATTATATATATATATATTTCTTATATACACATATTTTCTTTGTCTATCTATTCATACTCTCTCTACTTCTATCCACACACAACCCCACCACAACACACCCACACACACACACCCACGCACCCCAACCACAAACCCCACACACCACAACACACAACACACACACACACACACCCCACAACACACCCACACAAACACACACACACACATATATAATATATATATTTAAATTTTAAAATATATATATATATATAATACTCACACACACACATACTACTCAACTAAATATAATATATAATATATATATTAATATATTATATATATAATATATTGTTGTATGTATGTATTATTATTGGTTGTGGTGTGTGTGTGTGTGTTTTGTGTTCTAGCTATCTTTTATCTACTAAAACACACACACACCACCCACACACAACACACACACACAAAAAAAACACAACACAATATATATATATATAATATATATTATATATTATATATATAATATGTATATATATATACATATATTATATTATATATATAATATTTATATATATATATATAGTTGTAACATATGGCATTCATACTCATATTGTATATATTAATTTATATACATAATTTATATATATATTATGTTTATTATATATATATATATATATATTAAATCCCTCTCCCCCTCCCTCTCTTTCTCCTTTACCTCTCCCCCCACCTCCCCCTTACCTTCTCCCACTCTCACCCCTCCTCCCTCACTCTCACTCTACTCCCCCCCCCCCTCTCATCCCCCCCTCCCTCTCCCTTCCCCCCCGCTCCCTCTCCCCGTCCCTTTTCACCTCCCTCCCCACTTTTCTCTCTCTCTCTCCTCTCTCTCCCCTCTCTCTCACTTCTCTCCTCTCTCTCTCTCTCCTTCTCCTCTCACTCCACTCTCCCTATCACCTTCCTCACTCTCACTTTCATTTTCCTCTCATTCTCACTCTCCCTCTCACCTCCCTACACTCTTACACCACTCTCCCTCTCTTTTCACTCTCACTCCCCCCTCCCGCTCTCACACTCATTCTCCTTCCCCTCTCACTTCCCTATCATCTCATACTCCTCTCACTCTCTTTTCACTCTCTTCTCACTCCCCCCTCTCACTCTGAAAATTACTGAGGGGGGGGTCATTATTAAAACCTCTCTTGTTATGGTGTCTTTCCGTCGTTTTGGAAAACAGGTATAGTACACCAATTTTTTAATCGGGGGTATAGACATGTCCAAAAATTATGCCCTATTACTTACTCAATATCTTTTCCAAATTCTTGAAAAAATTTAGCAAATCAACTGACGATTTCCTGGAGGCCAAAACTTATTTCAAAAAACAAAAGGTTTTTTTGAAAAAGGTTTTACTGAAAAACTTTACTGCAAATTCGATGAAATTTTTTAAAACATAGACAAAATCATGTAAATTTGTCACTTATGCGCCTTTCTAAGGGTTTTATAGTGTCCAAACCCTGTATTCTCCTTAACAAAATTTGTAAAAACATAAAATTGAACCTTTTTTGGGTTTAAAAATTTTTAGATACAAGGCCACGGGAAGAAACAAAATGATGTCATCAAAACAAAAAAGTACCTTTTGGGTTCCGCAAGGCTCTTTTAGGTCCGATCCCATTTACAATTTTCTAAATGATTTATCAAAAATGCCCTAACGTCTTTTAGTGCGTACCCATGATTTACAGTTTCTTCATAGTGGGCTCTAAAAAACCAAACCGTTAATAAAAACACTCAAAATCTCTTACACAACAAAATTAATTTTGACCAAATGGCCTTTAAAATAAACCCCATAAAAATCAAAGTATATTCTAGGGATCGGGGAGAACTAACTAAATTCCCATGACACAATTAGAAATTTTAAGGGGTGCCCCTTTAAACCCAGCACTTCATGAATAATCTGGAGTACACTAGACAGCTTCAGACATTTGAGCCACACGTTGACAAAATACACAGGAAGGTAGGGGCGTACCCTGATATATTTTTAATCACATAAGAAATAAAATCACTACTGAAACTAGAATCATGGTTGTGGCAAACTCTAGCTCTAAGCAAATTAACTATTGTTCAAACTTTTGGGGGATGGGCTAACAACACCCAGATGCAAAAAGTGCAAAAATTACAAAACTTTTGCTCCCAAGTACACTGGGAAATATCAGTAAACTTGATCACTCACCCCACATAAAAAAAATTGAAATGGTTAAAAGTCCCTTCTAAATGCAGCTATGACACATGTGTATTCATTTACAAAAACATTCCTGGGAATTATCCAAAATGGTTAATGCCTTTACAAACCGTAGGGAACACATCAGTTCCAGACACGTCAAGTAAATTCCCTTTTTGTTAAGAGATCGAATACCTATACGGGGGACGTCAAATGGAAATACGTAACCCAAGATATGGAAAAATGATACCAGATAATATAAGAACATTAACAGCTTTCTTTAATCTTAAACGAAATTAAAAGAACACCTCTTAATACACAGATGTAAATTAAATGTATTTAAAGTAAAGAATAACTTGTAATTTAATGGAATAAAATGTTTTGATTTGACTTTGACTCTCACTCTCCTCTCCCTTTCCTCTTCTCCACTCCATACCCTGTCCTCTCCCTCTCCTTTCTCCTCCCCCTGTCCTCTCCCTCCTCCCCTCCCTCGTCTCCTCCCCTTTTCCCTCCCCCTCCCCTTCTCCACCCCCCACCCCCCGCCTACCGCGTGCACATTACGCCCAGCGCCTGCCACCCCTCGTCCCGCCCTCACCTTAGCGTCGACGACTCAGGGGCGGAGCAGACCTTCCCCCATGGCCTCGACTGTTGTAGATTCAGGTTTCTCCTCGTCGGTTAATGGGGAACGGAGTGGTGTGAGCCTCCTCCCCCTGCTCACCTCGCCTCCCTCGCCTCCTTCGGCCCTTTTGCCCCCTCCTTCTGCGTTTTCTGCGCCTTTTGCGGGGAAAAACTTGATTCTGATGGGGACCTGGTGCTCATTCACCGGGGCGGGGGAAAGGGGTGTTGCTTTATCCTTTGGGCCCCCTTCGTCGTCGCTTTTCGTGTTATTTGACCCCGTTTTTTTTTGTTTTTTTTATATTTTTTTTGTGATTGTGTGGCGTGAAGGTTTGGTTTATGGGGGATAACAGTTTTGTGTTTGTGTGTGTGTGTGTGTGTGTGTGTGTTTGGTGTGTTTTGTGTGGGGTTTGGGGGTGTGTGTGTGTGTGTTGTGTGTGTGTGGTGTGTGGTGTGTGGTGTTGAATTTTTCATACCTATTTATTATAATCCAAAATAATATCGGGAAAACCTCAAAAATCTACGAAAATTTAAAAACCATTTCTCAGATTCCCGTGGGAAAAATTTAAATTATTTTAAATCAAAAACATAAAATGAATAAAGAATCTAACCAAACATGTTTCACATTTTCGCTTTTCCTCTTCTTCCTCTTTTCCCTTTTTTTTCGCCTTTTCTTTTCTTTCTCCTTCCCCTTTTCTCAGTTTTCCCCCCCCCATCTATTCCCCCCCCACCCCTTCCCCCATCCAATCTTTTTCTTTTTCTTTTTTTTTCTTTATCTTCCATTCCCCCCTTTCCCCCTCTTTCCTTCTTCCTGCTTTTTATTCCCTTTCGCGAAAACAAAGCAATTGAAATACTGTTGCACAAAATAAGTTCGAATTGCATCCTTTTTCTTTATTTATTTCAGGGTCAGGAAGGTTTTTCCCGACCCGGCGCATCTCACGCATTTGGCGCTCCCGTTTTCGGGGGGGGAGTGTTTGGAAAAACTTTATTCTCTGTGCTCTGCTCTCTGTCTCTTTTCCTTCTCTTCTCTTCTCTCCTCTCTCTCTTTTCTTTTTCTCTCTCTCTCTCTCTCTCTCTCTTTTCTTCTTTCTCTCTCTTCTCTCTCTCTTTCTTCTTTTTCTCTCTCTCTCTTCTTTTTCTTTCTCCTCTCTCTCTTCTCTTCTTTCTCCCCCTCTCTCTCTCCCTCTCTTCTATCTATCATCTTCTTCTCTCTCTCTCTTTTCTTTCTCTTTCTCTCTCTTCTTTTCTTTCTCTCTCTCTCTCCTTCTCTTCTTTTTCTCTTTTCTCTCTTCTCTTCTTTCTCTCTTTTCTCTCTCTCTCTTCTTTCTCTCCTCTCTCTCTCTCTCTCTATCTTCTATCCTTCTCTCTCCCTTTTCTTCTCTTTTCTCTCTCTTCCCTTCTCTCTTTCTTCTTTTCCTCTCTCTTCTCTTCCTCTCTCTTCCTTCTCTCTTCTTTTTCCTTCTCTCTCTCTTCTCTCTCTCTCCTTCTCCTTTTCCCCTCCCCTTTTCTTCTCTTTTCCTCTCTCGTCCTCTCTTCCCCCTCTCTCTCTCCTCTCTCTCTCTCCTCCTCGCTCTCGTTTTTTTCAAAACCCATTTTTTTTTTTTTTTCCTTTTATTACTCCGCTCCATCTTTCCCTCCCCCTAAACCTAGCTTATCTTTATAAAAGTACTGAAATAGGGATACTAATATTACTCTTAGATCTATTGTTATTTCTATATGATAAACTGTTTTTTATTTATATGATTTTTGTATGGTTTTTTGTTTTTTTCACAGTAAATTCATCCTCATACAAAAACATATCCGCTATCGTATAATAATGTTTTTTCAGCTCTTCCTGCCCAATATACAATATTTTGTTGTCTTTTTTCCCCCCCAAGACTATATATTGCTGTAAAACTTGTAGCTATCCTTTGATCATTTTCAATATGTGAGACTACAATGCGGGGAGCCAAAGGGGCAACCCCGTCCTAGGAAAAGCACCCTCTCCAACATGATTATCTCTTTAAAAAAGGAATCAAAGCATTCGGTTGCTTCCCACCCTTTGCTCATCATTCACCATACTCTTGTAGGGGCCCCCCTCGGGCCCCCACACCCCCGAATTAAAACCTCTGTTCTTCTCTTTTTCTGTACCATCTCCCTCCTTCTCTCCCTTCTTCTCTCCTTCCCTCCTTCCGTCCGTCCCTTCGTCCGTCCCCTCCCCCCCCTCCCCCCCCTCCCTTCCCTTTCCCTTTCCCCGTCTTTCTCAACTATTTAGGCCATCCAAAAACTTTCCGTGCTGTCTCCCCCGAAAAAAACTCGCTTTCGTGTCGGTGAAAGCTTTTGTCACAAACCCCTTCCTTGACCACGCCCTCTTTTTTTATTAGCCCGCCCGTCTCCAGGACTTTGGGCCCGCCTACCACCGATGATGACCCTCCTTTGGTGGGAAGATAAGAAAAGTGTTATTAAAAATGTAAGGGTTTAATTTCTATATATTTTATTCTTTCTGTGTATACAAAATATCTTTAAATAATACCTTACCTCTTTCCTCTCTTTTCTCTTTTTTTTTTCTCCTCTCTCCTCCCTCCTCCCTCTTTTTTCCTGTCTCCTATTTCCTCCTCCTTTCGCTTCTGTTCAATGCTCTATCTCTTTCCCCCCCCTCTCTTTTCCTCCCCCCCCTCTCCTCCCCTCTCTCCTCCCTACCCCCCCCTCTCTCTCCCCCCACTCTCTCTCACCCCTTTTTTTCCCTCCCCTCCATCTCTCACCTTTTCCCTCCCTTTTTTCCCCCCCGACCCCCTCCCAGCACTCCCCCATCTCTCTCTCCTCACCCTCCCTTTCTCCCTCCTCTCTCTTTTCCCCCCTCCATTTCCCAATTTATCTCCTTCCCCAAGCACTACAAAGGGTTCTTTTCACCAGCTCATCCCCCCCGCAGATCCCCTTGTATCCCGTCCCATTGTGAATTTTCCTGGAATAAGGGACCGTAGTAGTAAGATCTACTTTTGGTGTGTAGGGGAGGATATTGCGGCGTGTTTTTTTTTTTATTTTGTTTATGTTTTTTGTCTTTACTTGTTATTATTTTTTGGGGGATTCTGTTGTGGTGGAAAGGTTTCCGTCATTTTGTTGTTTAATTCGTTTTATTGCCATTATTATCTCATTATTAATCTCGTTTACTCCCATTGTCTTTCCAAGGTATTTTATGATTATATCTTTCTGCCCAAAATTGTTTGGAATTATTCACATTAAATTTCTCGTTATCTTGTTATACGAAATTTTCATATTTTAGAAGCAGCTTTTATTACCCAAAAGGCAATTTTCTAAAAAACGGTTGTTTTTTGTATGTTTTTTTTTGAGTGGGGGAGTTCGTAACCCCGATTTGTTTTATTTACTGAAAACGTTTTTTTTTTAATTAAATGATGCCAATCATTTTTCAGACTCCCATCGTTCCTCTCAATAATATAAATTTTAGATAAAAGAAAATGACAGAAAAAATAGCACTGACAAAAAACAAAAAAAGAGACGAGAAGATTAAAATGATTTTGTACATATAACGGATTTATGTTACAAAAAGACCGGTTTTTTGATTATATCTTTGTCAGAAAAACATAATTTTTTGACGAAAATATAATAAACCG
>NW_023659503.1:12500-15000 GCF_015228065.2 Penaeus monodon
CTCTCCTCTCTTTTCTCTCTCTCTCTTCTCTCTCACTCTTCCTCTCTCTCTCTCTCCCCCTCTCTCTTCTCTCTCTTTCCCCCAAAATTCCTGAGGGCCTACCTCAAACTATTTTCATAGTGAGTGATATTCACTCCATCTTATTTCAGGTTAATCAAGATCCAAAAATAAAAAAATAAACATTTAAAGCTTTAAAATGAATTTACAATACCACGATTACGAAAATAAAAAACAACCAAAACAAAAAATCACTGACTGTAAAAACAATCGGGAAAAAAATTCTACAGCAAAAACATTATTTTCAGCCACGGAACAAATTTACAAATACTGAATAATCTACACCAGGGCCTATATATCCAATCATGCAATAAATCGTAGCTATGGCAAAAAATCTACTTCCGTGGCAATATAAATTTGAAAAAATTACAAAAAAAAAAAAAAAAAAATACTCAATGGCAAAAAACTGTATCCATGGGAAAAAAAAAAAAACTACACAGCCAAATAAAACATATCCATGCAAAAAAAAAAAACCACCCATGCAATAAACGATCTTCAGGGATAAAATTTCCTTTTTTTTTTAAAAAAAATAAAAGTTTAAAAAACTAAGCTCAAACGAAAAAAAAAAAGCAGGCGAAACCTACCGGAAGGGTATATTGCGAAGGCAGTTACCTAATATTTGTTTGGGGTTGGTCTGCAAGCTGAATGACGAAGATCACCAGCCTCCCACTTCTCCCTGAGCAACCGAACACGTGTAGGTCTAAGGGGTAGAAGGGGGGAGTAAATTTTTCATATTTTGTCTTATTTTTTTTTTTTTTTTTTTTAATCAGTGTATTGGGTTTTTGTGGTGCTAGACTAGTGCTGTGTTTTTATTTGCATCAGTTTTTGTTTTTAGATTATTTTTTTTTATTTTTTTCTATCTTATTATTATCATCATCATCATCATCTCATCGTCATCTCATCATCATCATCATCATCATCGCACATCACCCATCATCATCATCATCATTAAAATCTCATCATCACATCATCATCTCATCATCATCATCATCATCATCATTAACATCCTCTCTCATCATCATCACATTAAAATCTCATCACTCATCATCATCATCATCATCATCATCATCATAATCATCATCATCATCATCATCACTCATCATCATCATCATCTCATCATCATCACATCATTCTATCATTATATCATTATTATCATTATTATCATTACTATTTCCATTATCTTCCCTTTTAAATTACACATAAGTATTAGTAGTATAAAAATATATATAGAAAATATGCAAATGTAGTATATATGCTGTCTTTCAGTAAAAAGTAATAGTAATTGTTTTTGTTGTTTGTTTTTTTTTTTTTTTTTTTTGTTTGTGTTGTTTTTTTGTTGTGTTGTTTGTTGTTTTTGTTTTTTGTTTTTTTTTTGTTGTGTTTTTTTTTTGTGTTGCTATATTTTTTTTTGGAAAATTTCAATAGTAGTTCTTTATTATTTTCTTATTCTCTTTTCTTTCGGAGAGCTGTGTTCCAAAACCTTTTTTAGGGAAGATCACTTAAACTATCTTTTGCAAGTTTTTTTTTTTTTTTTTACAAACGGGAAGCGGGTTACAGCAAATTATTTTTTTTTTAATATTTCTTTTTTATTTACAGTTCTTGGACTCAAAAATTTGGCCCCTCGCTGGGGGGGTCACGTACCAGCCCTCCCCCGACAAGGGGCCCCGGGGACATGTGTTACATATCATATAATATTATATAATATTACATAATATATATATATATATATATATATATTATATATATAATTATTTTGTATTTTTATGTATATGTATGTATGTTGTATGTTATTTATATATATATAAAATATAATTATATATATATTATTAGGGGTGTGTGTGTGTGTGGTTTTTGGGTTTGTGTTGGTGTGTGTGTGTGTGTTTGTGTGTGTGTGTTGTTATTTATATATATATATATATTTATATATAATATATAATATTAAAATTATTGATATTATATGTATTATATCGTATAGAATTATATATATATTAAAATATATATAATTTTGATATTATATAAAAAAAATTTTTTATTCAACTATATAAAAAATATTAAAAATATGATAAATTAAACTTACGATGGCTGAGCGGAAATTTTTTTTCATAAAGTAGTTGGTTTTTAAAATATATATAAATTTTATATATATATTATTAAAATATATATAATTATAATAATATTTTCCATATATAAGGCATATATATGTGTGTGGGTTTTATATATATTTTTTTAAAATATATTTTATATTATATATATATTATATATATATTTATATATAATTAAGTTGTGGTGTGTGTGTGTGTGTGTGTGGTTTTGTGTGTGTGTGTGGGGTTGTGTGTTGTGTTGTGTGTGTGTGTGTGTGTGGTGGTATGTTTGTTGTTGTGTGTTTGTGTTGTAAAAATATATATTATATAATTATATATATATATATTATTTATGTATATAT
>NW_023659504.1:0-12500 GCF_015228065.2 Penaeus monodon
GAATGCCTTTCGTTCACCCCTTTTCTCCCTGGTCTGATACAGTTTTAGCGGAACCTTAAACAATTTCTAGACCTTTCCTCCCACGGGAAACTCACGCTTCGGTTCCCACGGGTTCTCCTGTCGTTTTGCGAACTTACTTCTACTTGGAGTTCTGCACTGTTACCTTTTTCCCCTTTTTCCCTTTCTTAAATGAGGGGTTTTTGCATTTGAAGTTCACAACCCTACCGCCTCTGCTAGTTTGTTTAAGGCTCTGGACTACTTTGAAGGGTATAGGGAGACTGAGCCCATTTATGCTTGTCGCATTTGCTCATCCCTCTGTTGGTCATACACAATAAACCACATGCGCAGCTCCGAAAGGCCAAGGCACGTAAGTGGCTATCTGTAGAAAAAAACACAATTTTTGTGACAATATTAAATATTAAATCTATTCTACCATTGATCACATATGTTTGACCAAACGTATTTCACCCTATGATTTCCTATTCAGTTCTGTCAAAAGGGAAATATTTTTTTACAAAAAATACTGGGTGATTACAATGACCACACGATTAAGTGGACTTATGAATAATGTGTCGTTCTATTTTTTTAATATATGCCCCTTTATGAAAACTGCCTGGTCAGCCGAGCTTCTCCTAACCGAGTCAAAGGGGAAATGATTTTTAGCCATTAATACTTTATTAGTATTGTTTCTCAATTCCTTTTTTATACCAAAACCCTTTATTTTTCTGTAACGTATGTCTATATATATATATATATATATATATATATATATATAATATTATATATATATATATATATATATTAAAATATATATATTATAATATATATATATATATATATAAAATAACAACAATAATAATAAAAATAAATATTAATAATATAATGATAATAATAATGATAATACTAGTAATAATAATAATATTAGAAAAAGATATAATAAAAATAATGTAAATATTAATAATAGCAATAGTGTTAATGATAATAATAGCAATGATGATAATACCCGAATATAATGATAATACAATCTAATAATATAATCAAAATATTGATGATGATGATGATGATGATGATGATGATGATGATGATGATGATGATGATTATGATGATGATGATGATGATGATGATGATGATATGATGATGGTGATGATGATGATGATGATGATGATGATGATGATGATAATGATGATGAGATGATACTAATGATATTGATAATAATGATAATGATATAAAAAAGATGATAATAATATAAAATGATGATGATGATCATTATCTTATCAACATCATTATCATTATTATTACTATCATTATTATTATTATTACCATTTTTGTTATAAGAATATTTAATAGTAATATTAAAAAGAATATTGATAAAAGTAATATTAATAAAACATTTTCATAATAATATAATAATATAATAAAAGTAATAATAATAATAATAATAACAATAAAAATAATGATAATAATAATAATAAAAATAAATATATAATATAATAATAAATAATAAATGATATGAAATAACAACAATACCAATAAAGTTTTATGATGATGATATGATTTAAAAACAATAATTTTACTGATAATATAAATGAAAATAGCAAATCAGATAATGAGGGTAATGGAACTCACTGAAAATGTCATTTTATTAAAATTTACGTTTTTCTTCGATAGAATTTGGTTCTGGATGGCACTCTGATAGATTCGGGGGGATGGGGGGCGATGCTATCATCATTATCATTTACTTGCTAGCATACATTACTTCATTTACTTATGGTGTAGGATCTTCCGAGACATTAAAAGTGTTCTTGCTACTCACTAAGAGCAAGATGAAAGCATTTGGGATTTTGGGGACTGACCCTGCCAATGTCAGCTAGTCTGTCAGCAAACTCGTTCCCTCTGATGCCTCCTTTTATGATTATTCTTCTACACTGAGCATAATCTTCTACCTATGGTAAGCATGTGGTCAGGAGGTAATGTCTTTGGATTGCTGTGCTGTAACAGTCAATGGCTGCCCTGCCCCCATGATCGCAACTGCCTCTGCCTTAGCAAGAGGCATTGTCTGTTACCCTCATGGATTTTTGGTATCCCTTGCTGAAAGCCGGCGTCTGCAGTGTGAGTTATGGATCGATTGATCCCTCCGGAAAGTAGGTTCTGCTACCTGGAGGGTTGATGGCTGCAATGACCCACTCGGGTTCTGCCTTTAGACTAGGCAAGGTATTTATTTTTTCTCCTTGACAAGCTCATACTAGAGAACTCGATCAAGGTTTGTGCCCACGGCGGGGCTTCAATATGTCAGGGTGAGGAAGCCCTGCCCCTTGGGAAATAGTTGCTCTTTGGGGCTGATAGTGAATCAACACCCCTGTCTGTGTATTGCCAGAATTGTTTGCAAAGAGCTCGTAATCTTGTTCTTGACGTCTGAGTATTTTTTGTCTCATGCTTGTGTTCCTGGGTGCCTGAAAGACCTTTGAAAGGAACTGTGCTGACATTAGTTCAGTTCGTGAGAAATGGGGAGAAGGTCTGTCTCCATAAGGAGTTGAGGACCTTCCTCTACCTGGCATCCAGAATGATCCCTCCAATTTTTCTCTTATTATTGGGCTTTGTGGCAATCAGGGCGACAGAAGCACAGTCCACGATGGACGGACGGCATGTAAATAGAATGTTCTAGTACTTTAAACGTCTAGCTCCTATTTGTCTCCCAGTCATTGCTCTCATGACATTCTGTTTTGGTTCGGTTACCAGCTATTGGACCTTGTCGAGGTTTTCCTTATTTTAGCATTTCTCTTTTTAGTTCAGTTTGATCCTGAGATGAATGAGTATTTATCCAGATAATTATAATAAAGAAACATTTCAACCAATATATATTTACAATTCATACAGGGTAAACATAGTATATGCATCCGTAAGGAACGAGACTTGGGCTGGTACGGCGGCCTTTTCCGGGACAACTTGTTTGCTGCGAATCTCTAGATTCACAGACCCTTGCCATTCGTCTTGTAAAAGGCGTTTTTCGGTTAAATGGAGTATCTCTTTCATAAGAAAAGTGGAGATTGTAAAATGGTCAAGACCCGTATACATTGTTATATTACAAGAACTGTATAACAATTCATTCATGATGTTAAATTACAAGTTGGTTTATATGCCAGTACTTTGGGCAATACTCACAAAAGGTGTGATGGGCACGGAGCTTGGAGCTAAGTGAAGGGTCGTGCTAAATGGGTCACCGACCTTGCTTCGGGGGCGGGAGCGGTACCAAGGAACGCATCACGCCACACCATACATACCCAGTCAAAAAAAGAAAATGGACATTGTAATTTTAAGGAAACTTACACTAACCCTGGACAAGCCCCTGAAATACTTAAAATACGTCAATTTTTAAGTTCTAATGGGTTTTATTTAACTTAGAGAACAACGACTGAGAACATCTGCACCGATCTTATCAAAACCCTTTTAAAAATATTCAATTACTAATGAATAAGCCCTGAAAGGCCAGTGACCATCGCATAAGGTCAACCATTACTGTTTCTCATATTACGTATGTATGTTGGGGTTGTTGGTCATTTTGCAAAACATTCACGACCATACAGGCACTTCTTAAATTTATTTATAGCCCAAAACAATTCCCGGCCCTTCACGCTAAATAACAGCGTATTTTCGTTCACGATCGACATGCGCGGCTGGCATACAAATGGCATAGAACATCATAAACTCTCTGCATTAGTATTGCCCTAAACCGGTATCAGACGCATCGGTACGGAGAAAAAATAGTTTATCTTAGTCTGGTAACGTT
Organism: Penaeus monodon; assembly: GCF_015228065.2. Lineage (NCBI taxonomy): Eukaryota > Metazoa > Arthropoda > Malacostraca > Decapoda > Penaeidae > Penaeus > Penaeus monodon. The sequence continues at coordinate 3,785 of NW_023659504.1, forward strand.
AGAATGGGTGAATCTCCCAAATTTCCTGCTTTAATACTTGGACCCTTTAGACTTGTTCGTCATTCCATTCAAGGGGGTTACAGCTAAATTTTTTGAGAAAGATATTAATCGGTGAAACAATATCCGCAAAATTCGGTTATGAATTTTCGATAAAGAACTGTTCCAAGGAAGGGTCAGATCTTATCTTAGGCAGAGGCATGTCAAAATTGCTTTAACCTTAACGTGAACTGGTTGCCCGAGTGTTTTACCGAGATAAAATCCCAGATAATTAATGGAGGAGTATCCAATAGCACTTACTTACCCCATGATACCGCAACGCTTGAAAAATTTATCTAAATTTCCCATAATGTTCAACCAGTGCATTGTGACTAGAATATTATCGAAATAGAATCGATGTTATTTAGGTCCGCGATAACCTTTCTTATAAGGCGAAAGAAAGTTGCACAAACGTTTTTTAAGCCACACAGCAATCTCGTGAATTGCATCAACCCCTTGTTCGTTCGCGAAGGCTGTGCATGGTTTCAATCGTTTTTCCCACAAGGGTATTTTCCAATATCGCTCGGCGTCAAACCGCTCCCCGTCGTTTAGCGCTCTAAGTCAACGCAGAAGCGCCACGAACCATCGGACTTTTTTACTAAAACACCGGAGAGCAAAAAGGCGACTCTGACTGTTCAATTACTGTTCAGTCTAGCCCTCCTCTTATCTCAGCATCGAAAGTCTCTTTGAGATGATGTGGAATCGGGTAGGGGTTCAATGCACAGGATTACCAGTTGTTAATTTGATGTCATTACTATTGATGAAGTTAACCCTGGTTCATTTGAAATACATCCCATTCTTCGCAAATATTCTTCGACATCACCGATCTGACCATTTGTTAGCTCTTTACAATGTTAACTTTAGTGTCTTTTTCCTCTAAAACGGAAATTAAAAAGTATCCCATTCTCGGTTTGTTATCAATAACGCACAGTTGACAAACTTTTGCCTCGGGAGTATTTTCGTTTTCCCTCCTTATATACTTTTTCATCATGTTGATGTGATAGAGTTTAACCTTTCCCCTTACCTTAAAGAGGTAATCTACACCACTCTCGTGACGTTTAATGACTTTGTACGGTCCCTTCCACTGCATCGTTAGCTTGTTATTGGTGGAGGGAAGCAAAAACAAGAAAATCGTCGCCTTCTGTAGCAAACGCCTTTAGCGCTGCGGTCAAAATAACTTTGTACGCTTACTATTTATGTTGGCATGTGAAGAGCAATTTGTGCTGACTCTTCAAGTCTGTACTACTGGTAAAAGGCTTTTAACATCGCGGTCAAGATTTTCATTAGTCCTAGTTCGTGTAAAACAGTTAGGGGCCCGCGAACTTTGCGACCGTAAAATAATTTCAAACGGGGAGAATTTTAACGTGTCTTTTGGGATTTCGCGATATGCAAAAAACATGGACGGAATGTTGGTCCCAGTCATGAGGGTTTCTCGATGCAAAGCTTTCTCAACATGATTTGAGGACAGCGTGGGAAACGTTCCACTTTCCCGTTACAACAAACATGGTAGGGGCTTGTGAAATAGCTCTTACCGACAGCAAGCGATGAATCATACTTTTACACTTCTACTTTTAACCGTTACTATGTTTTCATCAGTCCTTTACGCATACACGCAACACACACATACATACCCCCAGTCAAACAAAGACAATGGACATTGTAAGTTAAGGAAAACTTACACTAACCCTGGAGAGACCTCCTTTTGGAAAGAGATCTGGTCAATCCAAGGTACTTGAAGACCTGGATCCATTCTAGGTCCATTTCCGGGATGCTCAACTTTTGCCTTGACATTATGTCTCAGACCATGGTTTTTTGATTTGGCCGCAGAGATCTTTAGTCCTGTCCTACAACACTCTCAATACAAGGTCCGGGCAGTGCAGGTCTCTTCTTAGGAAGAGAGGTCCATGAGATGATTGCAAGATCATCTGCATAGATGATCTTGCACCTTACTGGGAGGTGTATGTTGGGGATACAGGTTATTAGGATGTTGAAAAGGGCTGGACTGAAAAACCCACCCTGTGTGTCCATTTTTAGTGGCATGTGCTGTGATAGGTGACCTTGGAATCAGACTGGCTGTTCTGTTCCTGAAATAGTCACTTATCTAGGCCAAGAGCTTTCCTCTGATTCCCTTCTGGATCAGGGTCTCCTGAGTAGCAAGGGGACTTGCAAACCCTCAAGAGCTTTCTCCAGGTCTAGGAATACTGCCACATATGTGACGTGCTAATTGTTGTGGCTATGCTGTGTGCTGTCTTCGTGCCCTTGTGAACCCATGGAATCGGGGTCCCATTTTCCATGGGAACTTTTAATACCATCCTCTTGGCATCTTGCCCAGACAGCTGAGAAGAGAGTGGAGCGGTACTTCCCGGGAAATTTCCCAGAACTTGTTGATGAGTTGGAGGAATGAAAGCTCACCTGTCAGTCCTTGATGGGAAATAAGGGGGTACAAGATCACCTCAGAACCTTGGGTTTGAGCAGAAATGTTTTCATAGGTTTTTTTTTTTTCCCTCAGAGAAAGATAACTGGTTATCGGGTTAAACTGCCCTTTCTCTAATGTGAGAAATTCTTCCTGGTTGTAGGCGTTCTTGGTTTGCCCTCATTCACTAGCAGACTGTTTCTGCTTTTCCTTGCAGAAATTCGTGCACCAGTCTGTTTTTTGCCTCTGATTAAAGGGTCGTTGTGTGTGCACCTCGAGCTGACCGCTGGTAGCTTGCCTGATCCATTGCCACAACTTTGTAAGGATGGTCAAAGGCTCTCCCATTCCAGCCACTTTTCCTGCCTAACTTTTAATGGCAGTTTCCTTGGGATCCCTGACACTTCTCTTAGGGGCTCGTTTATTAGGGTTCTTTCCCTTTGGAATTATTTTTTACACCTCCTTATCTCATCTTAAAGTAACGGCGTCTTTGTAACTCCGGGACCAAGGCCAAACAGGGGTGCCAAACTTCTGTAAGGCTTGCCAGTTGGCCTTGTCTTTTTTCCCCATCAAGGATTTGTTGGGGCATTGGGGTTGGGCCAGCATCATGACGGTAGTAACATGCCATAAGGGTCACTTTTGACAGTCTAAATCGACACCCATTTGTTCTTTCCACCAGAGCCAGGTGAGTCTAGGATCCCTCCTCTGACATACATTAACTCTTGGGTATTGAGAGGAGTGATCTTGGGAATAGTCTCACTGGCTATGGGGAATCCTGCCGTATCCGGTGCCCTGCGGGAGCTAGGATGGGAGGTGTGCATTGAATTTCCCCCATGATCACTTGGTCTTGTGCTGCGTAGCACAAACAGATACCCTGAGAAGCAACAGTCCCCTCTGTTACTGTCTTCTGGAGCATGACAATGTCATATCTCCCTCATCAAAGAGATGATCGTCTCTTGGGTAGGCTTTTACGTGTTCTGTGAACCTTTATTCCTGTGGTTCTTTTTCTGCACACTTTTAAAAGGGGCCCGAAACTCTATTGGAGGTATCCCCGGGGTCAGCTGGGGAGGTGCTTCCCCCCTCTTCTTTTTGTTCTCCCCAGACATAAATGCTTTTGGGGAGCAGGAACAATTCTGTTGGCTTTTTAGCAACCTCTTGTCGCCTGAGGGCCGCCTCCTTCCTGGGTAGAGTAGCCAGGCTCCAGGCATGATGCCTAAAAGCCAGTTAGGACTTTGGCTGTTGTGTCCCTCTGTCCTTCCTTGTTTTGCCTTTAGGCACACCTCAGTGTTGTGTGCCTTGCTACAGACACCCATTTGGACCCAAGTGCGCGGCACATAAGTTCTTTAATGTAGGCCCCTAGTTTACCCAAAACAAGGTATAATTGGGGCTCCTTTCAGGTCACCAGGGCCTGTGGGGTGATGTGATCACATCCACATCATCGAAGCTGAGAAGCCAAATAGCACCATCTTGACTCTCCTATTATCGGGATGCAGTAGTGAGACACTCTTTCCTCCGATCTTGAAGCTCCTTTGCTTCCTGCAGGAATTCAGGGTACTTTTATCTTTAGAGACAATGATCCGGCAATGGTCTTTGGCAATCTGGATGACAATCAGATTTTTCTTAGCATCTCCGATGTTCTCGTCAGTTTGTGGGCCCTTGTCGAAACCTTCAGGTTTAGAGGGGAAACCCTTTAAAATGTGGGAAATGCTAGGAGATCCAGACTCCCCCCTCAGAGTATGTCTCTGGCCTAGGTCGTTTTAGACCACCCTTTTGGGTTTTGGGTTCTGGCTTTGGTCAGGGGAGCAGCTGTAGGTTTGGCTGATTATTCAGCTTGTGCTCCCATCTCGGTCAGGGAGGACATCTGAGAGAATCAGAGGTCTTCCTGACTTGGTGCGGCCTGGAGAGGCTATCACGAGAGTCATCTACTGGGGCAATCTCATGTTTTTTTGGGGGTGGGTTCCCGTCTTGTTCATTTTAGCAGCAGGTCTGACAGAGTCAGCCTGTGCTTTGGATTTTCTCTTGCCACTAGAAGCCATTTTGGTTTCATAGTGCCTACCATGGTCAGTGCCTTCCATGGTTTGTCAACTTTTGTCTCGGTTTGTGGGGGTTTTTGTGATTGTTTGCCATGAAATTCACAGTTATTTCATCTTCTCATGCCCCTACCCAAAAGGAGTCCAACAGGGGAACTGTATGTTAGAACTAATGTCTACCAGCTACAGGGGTGTAAGAGGGCATACAAGCAAATAGCCATTGTAAGGGCACTCACGGGACCTGTGTGAGTGCCAACAGTGCCATGACTGCTTGACCCTAGCCCCCCAAAGGAGAACAGATTGACCTGACTGGGCCAGGCTAAGGCCACCTGTCTTGCTGGAATAAGGAATCAAAGAAACATGTTGCTAGCCACAGGGCACACTCTTGCACAGCATCGCTCAACCTCCAGGACTCCCCTCTCCATAGTGCACAAGGGTGCCACGCATGGCAAACACTTGGGTAGGTGAACCAGAGGGGATGCCATTCCTCCTACAAGATAGGCATCATCGCTTGGAACCCTTTGGTCATCCCTCTTCAGTGAGCCAGCCAACCAAAGGCAGGTTCACCCCAGTTCCAGTGGCAGGACTCTGGTCTGGAGGTTTGGGGAATGCTGATGTCGGTTCCGAATTCTGTGGCTTAAGTACAGTAGTGCTGGGTAAGCGCGCAGGGAATGAAGTGGTTTAGTAACGAAATTTCTTGATCTTTACTGAGATAGAGAAAAAATGCTGGACAATGGATTTCCTCCCTTGCTTTCATATGAACATCATAAACTGGAAATGTTATATTTTAATATTGTCACTTTCATAAAATAAATGCCTTAGCAATCCTACTTTTCGGTAAAAAAAAAAAAAAAAAAAAATTGATGTTAGTGTAATGCTTATCTTCTTATAACTTACTGAGAGAATGACAAACACATTTACATACTTTTCGCTTGTAGAAAGTGTTATTTATCTATATAAAGCAAATCAACTATTTAAGCAATTTTGTTGAAATGTTTACATATTACTTATGCACGACACATTCTATAACAGCAGGCACCTACTGAAATACACTTTCAAGGAAAGTACTCGAAGTAATGTAATCATATTCCCAACATTGTTTCCTTGACCATACTTAGACCTGCTTTCCAGTACTTCTGAAATAGCAGTTAGATTCTGTGAAATGGCAACTCAAGGAAAGGTGCACGAAAGTAATGTAATCCTTCTCAAAACATTGCTTCCTTGTACCTATTCTAAATTATGATTATCCTTTATCAGTAACGAGAGGTGTTTACTCAAGTGGCAACATGCCAAAGAAGCTATGGCAGTGAACTGGCATAACTGCTTGTAAGAACTGTCAGTCACTGATTCCTGCAAATTGAAAAAATAATGAGATCAATTTTCTGTCTATGGTTTGAATCCGGTGCGACAGTCTACCAGATTGACTGAATGTTGAAGGATAGAATGGTGCTTGACTATTGCATCACCTTCATACATTAGCCCCTGTCAATCTGAACCAGTAGATCTCCTGACTTTTTCACTGCATATTCTCGCCTATTGGAGACATAATTCACTAATTTTCGTTCAATTGTGCTATGCATGTTCAAAACTATGACCAAGGTATTTGTGGGCAAAATGCTTTGACAAGCGACACTAAGTCATAGACACAAAAAGTAAAAAGACGTATTTCTGAATTAGTCCACAAGAATACCTACATTTTCATCAGTGCCAATATTCTGTTATTGATCCAAATCCATTCGTATCGATGCACCTTCTTCAGTTGTTGCAGTCTTAGAAATTGATAGACCCTTATCATCTGGTTGGCAGTGTGGATCACGATCTGAGTCATCATCAGCACTTAAATTTAGATCAATAATTGTACCCCACATCCCAGTTTCAGGCTCCACACGCAGCTCCAAATGCTGCCTGGCATGTCTGTTCTAGCTAGCAACTCTGAATTTGCTCATAGTATTCTTATCGATAGGCTACTTCCGCAATTCCCAATATTATCTGTGAAAATGACAATATCCAAGTCAAAAGAGATAATTAAACTGTCAAGTAATGATATTGGTCAATGTTTCTTATAGCAGTTTTGCTCAGCACAGGAAACCTTTCGGTAATGAAGGCATTCAGAAACTGAAACTTCTCTTGATATCCCCCAAGTTCTTGGCACACTATACAATTGCAGTTGTTTTGCACATTATGCATCTATGCATAAACATCAGCTGAGTAACCGTAGAAAAAATTGGTTTTTTATTATAGGTAAAATATCTAATTATGAGATACTTAACCTCTTGATATAGGCAGAAAAGTTTTGGGGGATTTTCGACCACTTCTACCATAATTATGGCATTAAAAGTTATACCATTAGATGCGTCACAGAATGGAGCGTTAATATAGGCAAAAATCTAGAAACCGCCAAAAAATTAATAAGGCAGCTATTTTATGAGGGTAACGAAAAAATAGCACTTACTCCCTCTTCCTAAAGAAATCCGCAGTCATTGGGTACTGTTTGTATCATTCGCTGTGTACTAACAACTGAAGGCGCGGAAAGTACATTGGCATGACCTTTACAGTTTGGGGATGACAGGCGAGATTTGGCAACACACATAGTAATGTTCGCGTTTCTTGTGACAGAGAAAACCCGTATCTAATTAGCACTCTTCCATATTATCAAAAAATGCAGACTATTTGACTTTCGAAGAAAATATATTTAGTATGTGTGTGTGTGTGTGTGTATGTGTATGTGTATTTGTATGTGTATTTGTATGTGTATTTGTATGTGTATGTGTATATATATATATATATATATATATATATATATGTGGTGTGTGTGTGTGTGTGTGTGTGTGTGTGTGTGTGTGTGTGTGTGTGTGTGTGTGTGTGTGCGTCATATACATATATGTGTGTGTGCGTGTATTTGTATGTATATAATATATATATATATATATATATATATATATATATATATATATATATATATATATATACATACACATACACATACACATACACACACACACACACACACACACACACACACATATATATATATATATACATACACATACACACACACAAACACACACACACACACACACACACAAATATTAAATATATTTTCTTTGTAAACAAAATTGTAAACAAAATCCTAGTAATCCCGTCTACAAAATCCCCCAGAACTTTTCTGCCTATATCAGGAGGTCAAGTATCTCATAATTAGATATTTCACCAATAATGATTTCTAGGCTCCTTAGATTTAGCGTTCGGATAATAGATGTATCGCAATCAGAGGCGGTCCCGTCGTGGATAGCTCTTGATGCCTGACATAAAAAGAAATCTGAAATTTACTAGAATGAAAATATCCGTGCCCTCCCTCCCCCCCTCTCTGAGCTCTTTAACTCCTTCCCCCCCCCCCTTTCGTCTTAAAGCTCCTTCCCTTCCTTCCCCCTTCTTCTCTCCCTTCCTTCCCCCCTCTCCCCCTTTTTTCTTCTCTCTCCCTTCATTCCCCCCTCCCCCCTTTTTTCTTCTCTCTCCCCCCTTTTTCTCTCCCTTCCTTCCCCCCTCTCCCCCTTCTCTCTCCCTTCCTTTCCCTTCTTTTCTACCTTCATTCCTAACCTCACCTCGAACAGCAAATCACAAACTGACGCTCAGTCGACTTGCCTCGCTCCCATACAATGATTAAGGCGTAATGTGCGAACTAACGGACGAACAAACGAAACATGTAGAATAAAAATGTAGTAATGATAAGAAATTACAATCATAATAATAATGATAATAATCATGAAAATGACGAAATAGAAATAATGATAATAACAATGATAATGATAATAACTATAACAACCATAATAAGGATAATCTTAATAATAACAATGATGATAAGGGATTCTAATAGATTCGTAATACGATGCCTCTATGCGCACGTGTATGTATGTCATTCTCTAATACTTATGTTGCCTATTATCAACCCATTTGATCTATATACGTACATGTGTGTATATATTGTAATGTCTTTACTAATCTCAATGCTCGATGAAGAGATAGTCAGTGTATACCATATCAACATTAAATATCAAGAACTGCAAGTTACTCCTGGTCAATTTGTAATGTATATTTTTTAGCTAACAATGTACATTTTCTTTCAACTTTTATGCATATCAGTGTATTCATGAAAGTGCTCTGGATATGTAACAGAGATAAAAATTTGCATTCGGGGAAACTGTTCTTATTAATATGACATTTCGCACCAGCTGTAGTTGAA
>NW_023659504.1:20000-21192 GCF_015228065.2 Penaeus monodon
TGCCCATGGTCGCCTACGCCGCCTATTCCCCCATTTACTACACGACAGTCGACACCTTGCCAGCTGCCCAGTTCTTCTTCGGGGCCTCACTCAACATGCTTATTATGATCATATTCATGTGAGTACTGGAATGACTCTGTCCGGAAAGTTTATTATTTTCTATAGGGAAACCTCAAAGTAATGCTATTCTTTATTCACAAACAGTAGTGAACTGATCGTTATTTTTTACTGATACAGCAGGTATCTGTCAATATCCTCGTTCATTATCATTTTCATGGGAGTTCTAATAAGCTACTAAGGCCATATTGCCTGCATTTTAATTGAGACAAACAGTACTAATCCTGTGTTACTGTTTGTATTGTTTGTACCCCAAACTAAGCAACATCCTTAGCTAATGCTGTTACTCTATCCTTGCCGCAGAATCGTTCAGTTAAAGAATATATCGTCGGGAAAAAATATAGAAGTCGGCCAGAATAGCGACAGGAGTCTATTCAAGGTATTCAAGAACAGGTCTGCAATCACTCTGAAATCTATGGAAATAAATCTGACTAAATCAAAACGTCAATTTGAGATGTCTTCAAAGAAGGATAGTCAACATCGAATTCATAAAGTTCAGGCATTCGAGGAGCTTTCATCCAACGTTAAGAACACATCCGAATTACCTGTGGAGCGAACCTGTGTTCCAGTGACCGCTGGCGATGACGGGAAGGGAAGGAAAGATGATTCAAACAAGAATTGTAAAACTACTTTCTCGGTTCACGAGGCTGACGGCAGATCAGTGAAGAAGGCTGTCCTCGGTCATGGTATTGTATCGGAGTCAAGTTGGGAGGAAAATCACGAAAAGGTGTCATGTGGTGGGAGTGCATGCAAGGAAAGACTTTGTCCCAGAAGTAGAACGAAGAGTTGCCACGCGGGTTGTTATAGCAACGAAATGAGTGATACAGAAATTACTGCTTCGGAGTCATAAGTGAATCAAGGAAGAAAGGAAAAATAAAAATGATACATTGACAGATATTCCAAACAGTTTAGTGTGACATACACAGAGGAGGAGGAATTAAAATTAATCATTAGTAATTCTGATGTTCGATAATACATCTTCACCTGAATTACATTATTCAAAAGTGAAGTCAGTTATGATTAACTGGAACCTATGCCTTCTTAGTCAACTGTTACAGTAATCTAGATTTCATAT
>NW_023659505.1:0-21186 GCF_015228065.2 Penaeus monodon
TCGTTTTTTGAAATTTCCCCTTGCTTGAACTTCCAACTTCATTCTTTCCAATAATTTTCAACAAAATTGTGCTGGCTTATTAAGGCAATTGTCATATTGTTGCTTTGGGAGTGGTCCCCTTTTTAGTGATTACCTAAAATGAACAGCGACTCTCGTGGGAAAAGGAACTGGCCCCCCTACCACTACCACCAAGAGCATCGCAACATAAAAACTACAATTTAGTATCATGCTGTGCCCCACGGCGGCTCAGACATGAAACCTACCGTTAAAAAAAAGAAGATATAATGTGAATTGATTTTAAATAATTAAATTAAAATTTGATTATGATTATGGATACTGTTATGCTGGTGTTGTCGTATCTTACTTATATATTAAGAATGCTGATGCTCAACCACTACGTAACCTATTATTTTTATATTATTATTATATTATTATTATCATTATTATTATTATATTATTATTATTATTATTATTTTATTATTTCATTATATTATTTTTATCATTATTATTATTATTATTATTATTATTATATTATATTATTTTTTATTATTATTATTTTTTTTTATTATTATTTTATATTATTATTATTATAGTGTCGTCGTCTTGGGGGAGGGGGGAGGTCGTCGTCGTGATGTGTGCCGATTAGTCGTCGTCCTGTGTCGTCGTCTTGGGGGGGGGGTTTGTCATCCCTTTTTTTCTTTCTTTCTTTCTTAATAATTTATTCGTAAGTAATTTCTTTTTTTACTTAACCTGAATTAAAATATTCCTGAATTCCTAATAAATGTTCTAACTTAACGTATTAATTATTTTATTATCCTTTATTCCTTTTTTTTTTTCTAACCTATCTCAATCCTCTTTGAGTTCCTTTTACTCGTGAGTCGTGAGTCGTTGTCTTGGGGTCGTTATCATGCGTTGGTAATTTTTTTTTTTTTTTTTTACTTAATTTCCTTTACTCGTAACTAATTTCCTTTTTTACTTAACCTGAACTAATTCCTAATTAATTCCTGTATTTTCCAACTTAACCTAATTTCCTTTATTCCTAACTAATTTCCTTTTTTTTCTCTCTTTTTTTTAGGGGTCGTCCTGAGTCGTCGTCTTAGGGGTCGTCATCCTAGGATAGGTCTCTTAGAGCATTCTTTTTAGCGTTAGCCGTGAGTCGTCGATCGGGGGTCGTCACTCAGCGCGTCACGCAGACACAACATACACAACAAAATGATAAAGTATCTACATATTAATTGTAGTCTCCTAATGTGGTTTTGCGTTCCAGTTAATCTTCTATAATGGTAAATATTAATGAACAAGTTTTGGGTTACTGAATCAGTGTTTTAGTGTGGTTCTAGGAGAAGCAATTGTCATTAGTTCGATTAGCGCCTGCTAGATGGCGCAGATACAGAGAACCATTGCAGCAGGTATTTTTTCTTTCTTCTGTAACTAATTTAATCATCCTTTTTTGTTTTGTTTTTGTTTTTGTTTGTTTTGTGTGTTTGCTCTAACTTATCTCAATCTTCTGGGAGTGTGCCCTTTAGGGGTGTTCCTAAAGTGCGTCGTCTAGAGGGTCGTCATCAGCATGTCAGTCGTTCTTGCGAAGGTTCTTTTTAGGGTCGTCCTGAATCGTTGTCTTGGGCGTCTATCAGTCAGTTGACTGAAATATATTTCAGGATATGAGTGGGATAAATACATATGTCATATCCTTAATGCTATTTGAATACATTAGAAATTACAAATATTTATATTAACACATAGATATTATAAATTATTGTAGTATACAGTATGTTAATATATATTGTATATGATGAGTAACTATGAATAGCATATATTAATATATATTATATACAATATATTATATAATATCATATAACATATATTAGATATATATATATTAATATGATAAGAGTAATATTAATTAAACATATATTAATATTATATATTATATTAAAAGTTAATCATAGCTAACTATTATATTAACTAATATTATATAAATGGTATATAATATTATATCTAATATATAATTTATGATAAGATATAGTATTTGTATTAATATAGTATTATATATTACTATTAAATATTAGCATATATAAGTTATATTTAATATATTGATATATTATATATAATGATATTCATCTTTATTTATAATATTTATTATATATTATATAATATATTAATGTACCCAACCTTTAATATTTTCGCACTAAACACGTACCACCATTACACACCGCTACATTAAATATTATAATTTAATATATGTTATTTTATTATAGTTCATAATATAAATAAAAATATTAAGTCAGTATTTAGTATGTAAGAATATTTTATACTATCTATATTTAATAGATTTGATTTATTTATATTTGATATATTATATTATATATTAGTATATATCTATATTATAATATAATAAAACTATATTACCCAAATTATATTAACAAAATAAGAACTATTATAAATTATAGAATTTTAAACTAATTTCCTTCCTAATTAATCCCTGTATTTCCTCAACATTTTCCAACTTAACTTAATTTTCTTTATGACTAACTTTATTCCTTTGGTTTTTTTGTTTTGCATAACTATCTGAAGCTTCTTGAGTGGCTTGAGTCGTCATCATGCGTGGTCATTTTTTTTTTTTTTTTTTTTACTTAAATTTCCTTTGCCCTAATAATTACCTTTGTTTTACTCAACCTGAATAAATTCCTAATTAATTCCTTATTTTCCAACTTAACCGAATTCCTTTATTCCATAACAATTCCTTTTTTGTCGTCCTGATGTCGGCCTGGGTTCATCTTGGGATGGTCGTCATCCAGCGTCCCTATATCTTTTTAGGGTTCCTTGTAGCGTTAGCCTTGATTCGTCGCTTGGGGGTCGTCATCCAGCGTCAGTCTTCTTAGAGTGTTCCTTTAGCGTTAGCCGTGAGAGGTCTTGAGTCGGTCGTCGTGTAAGGGTCGTCATCCAGGAGCATCGGTCTGTCTTAGAGTATTCCTTTAGCGTTAGCCGTGAAGTCATCGTCTTGGGGGTCGCATACAGGAGGTCTTGTTACGCGGAGTCTTTCTAGAGTGTTCCTTTTAGCAGTAGACGTGAGTCGTCGTCTTGGCGAGGTCGTCATCCAGGAGCGTCAGTCTTTCTTAGAGTGTTCCCTGTAGCGTAGCCTTAAGTCGTACGTCTTGGGGGTCGCCTTCACCAGCGTCAGTCTTTCTAGAGGTCTTTTAGAGCTAGCCGTGAGTCGATGTAACTTGGGGGTCGTCATCCAGGAGCGTCGCTCTTCTTAGAGTATTCCTTTTAGCGATAGACCGTGAGTCGTCGTCTTGGGGTCGTTCCTCCGTTACTCGTACTATCCGAGGAGCGTCAGTCTTTCTTAGAAGTGTTCCTTGTAGCGTTAGCCTCTGATTCGTCGTCTGGGGTAGTTCAGCCAGCGTCAGTCTTTCTTAGAGTGTCCTTAGCGTTAGCCGTGAGTCGTCGTCCTTGGGGGTCGTCATCCAGAGAGCCGTCGAGTCTCTCTAGAGTATTCCTTTTAGCGTTAGCCGTGAGTCGTCGTCTGGCGGGACCCTGTCGGCGCGGTCGTCATCAGGAGCGTTGGTCATCTTGGTCGGTCTTTTCTTTAGAGTGCTTCCTTTTAGTTTAGAGTGAGTCGTCGTCTTGGGGGTGTACATCCAGGGCAGCGTCAGTCTTCTAGAGTGCTTACTTAGTAGCGTTAAGCCTGATTCGTCGTATCATTGGGGGTCGTAATCCAGCGTCAGTCTTTCTTAGAGGTTCCTTTAGCGTTAGCCGTGAGTCGTCGTACTTGGGGGCTCGTCCTATCCAGGAGCGTCGGTCTTTCTTAGAGATATTCTTTTAGCGTTAGCAGCCGTGAGTCATCGTCTTGGGGGGCGTCATCATGGATCACGTGTTTTTTTTTTTTTTTTTTTTTTTGTATCCAATTCCCATCCATCCCTCAACCCTACACTAACCTAACCTAACCAAACCTAACCTATACTAATCTATCCCAACCCAACCAACCAACCCATTCCCCCACCAACCACCCAACAATTACACATATTACACAATACACAACAATTACACAATCAGGCAATTGAAGTTAAGTTTCTTGCCACACGGAAACAATGCACCAGCCGTGACTCGAACACTCGAACCCAGGTTGCAGCCACACCCAAGGCGATGCCTCTAACCACTACGCATACCGCACCTTCATCTTATATATGAAATTGTTCGGTCCTTAAAATTCGCCAGAATTCCCCTGCAAAAAAGAAAAAGAAAAAAGAACTGTGTTGTAATAAATTTACAGAATTCCTTATATCAAAAAAAAAAGAGAGTATACGGTATACATATCGGGCTTTCTAAATTGACAGAATCCCTTTACAAAATAATAATAATAATAAAATAAAACAAAAATTTAAAAAAATCGGTCTTTATACGACGCAGAAGTCCATTCTCTGCTTTCTCTATTGTAGGGTTTCTTTTTGTTTTTAACTAATATTATCAGTTTTTTTTTTATAGTTCTTACTTTTCTTTACTGTTTGTCTTAGAGTATGTTGCGGAAGAAAGAGATGATAAAAAAGACCATAAATAGAGATCAAGAAAGAGATATTATTTTTATGATAGATTAAATAGATAGATTTAAAGGAATGATAATAGATAGATTTAGAATAATCAGATAACTAGGGCCAATGTGAAATTACAGCTCTTTCTTCTTAATATTTTCTAAATGCCAAAAATGTGACCGTCTCTCATTCCATTTTCATGTATTGTGATTATTTTTGTTTGGTCTAGAGTTTCATGTGCGCAGATTATTATTATTATCATTATTATTATCGAGATTTAGAATGATAGATAAAAGAGAAGATGAGAATGATAGATAAATGAGATATGATAAGATAAAACATAATGAGAATTTCAGTTTCACTTTTCCTTATTGCATTTATGGATTTGCTCTCATGTTAACGAGTGGTTATTAAGAAAGTTCATTTATTCTTTCATTCAGTAAACATTTTTACTATTTTATTATGTAATATCATGCTTTTATATTTTAGACATTATTTTAAAGTAGTTTTTATATTGTCTATATACATATATTATATATGATATTGTTTACTATATATTATATGTAAGAAAGAATCAATGTTTACAATAGTCTCCCGCTACGAAGATTTAGATGTAATAAATAGAACGATAGATAAACATAATGAAAGATAGATAGTTTTAGAATAATAGATAAACATAATGATAGATAGATAGTTTTAGATAATAGATAATTGAATGATAGATAAACTAATGATAGTATAGATAGATTAGAATGACAGATAAATAGATATGATAGATATAACAGAATGATAGATAAATAGAACGAGAGATAGAGAGAAAGCATTACAACCATAACTGAAACTTAGGGCCATTCATAAAACGCTAAGTTTAATTTCCTCGCCCAATCTCTGTGGAATTTTAAGTTAAGTTCAGGATCGTATCTGGCGACGGGTACGTAATATTTATCTATCTTATCTCTTTGGCTATTTATTTGTAGACCTACCAGTCTATAAATATAAAAAATATATCTTTAGAGATATTTAATTTATCTAGTATTGTGTAGATATCTTCAGTATCCCTTTTGTTTTCCCACACTTATACCAGTTATCGACTATATACTATTATGCCTATTTATCTATGTCAAACGAGGGCCTTTCCTATCCTCCCTCATAAGTACACACACAACATACACACGCACACACACACACACAAAGTCGCTAAATGGACCTTAGCGTACCCGTCGAATAGCCCTTTTCTTCCCTCCCGCCTACAAGGCAATGATAATAATAATTATTATAATCAATGATAATAATTAATAATAATAGATAAGAGGTATAATAATAATAATAATAATAAAATAATATAGTATTATATGTTTATTATTATCTATGATCATGCGAATAATAGATAATATAATAATCTATAGTATTATATTATTGTTATTATAGTATCATTATCGTCATCATGTGTCAGTCATTTTTTTTTTTTTTTGTTTTTATCTCGACTAGCCGACCCCTACCCTACCTAACCCAATCTCGAACAACCTAACTGAAAAACTAACCTAACTAAACTAAAACGCTCCTCCCTTTATCATTAATTTGTATCTATCTATCTCCTCTCTTCTCTCATATACTATTTATTCTCCTCTCACTCTCTCTCTCTCTCTCCTCTAATCTTGTATCTTCTCTCTCGCTCTCTATTACTTTTGATATGTGTACGTCAAAGGGTTGCTCAGATGTACGAAGCAGTCGTATTGCAATATGATTCCGACCACTGTATATATGATAAATAAATAAACTCTAGGCCTTCATAAACGCCTTAAGAATATCCTCGCCACAATCTTGGTCGAAATTTTAAGTTAAGTTCACGGATCGATCTGGCGACGGGTAAGATTTATATGCCATAATCTATCTCTTTGGAATTTATTGAGACCTACCAGTCTATAAATATAAAAATATATCTTTAGATATATTTATTTATCTATTTTGCTGTATTTATCTATCTATCAATTTAGCCTACCAGTACTATACAATCATCTCATTATCTATGTAAACGAAGGGTCGTCCTTCTCGTATCGCCCTCATAAGTGTAAACCACACACACACCACAAACACACACACACAAAGTCGCATAAAAGTCCCGTTACCGTCCAATAGCACTTTTCCTTCCCTCCCGCTACAAGGCAATATCTAATGAAAATAATCATTATTAGAATAAATGATGATGATGGATAATAATGAATAATAATAATAATAATAAGAATAATAATAATACCCACAATAAGAATAATAATAATAATAATAATATATTTTATATTATTTATCATGTAATAATAATAATTAATTAATATAATAATAATATTATCTATTAATTATTATCATCATCACTATCGTCATCAGTGTAGTGTTTTCTCTTCTTCTTTTGTTTTTTTTTTTTTTTTTTTTTTAAATAACTCGAACTCTACCCGACCCTACCCTCAACCTAACCCAATCTCGAACCTAACTGAATAAATACTAACCTACCTAAACAACCTAACACATGCACACACACCACAAACACACACAAAGTCGCCCTAAATGGACTATTAAGCGTTACCCGTCGAATAGCACTTTCTTCCCTACCGCTACAAAGCCAAGATAATATATGATACATAATAGAAATTTGACAAACAATTTATTATTTTTTTATTTTATTGCGCAGAAATAATGATAATTAATAATTGATAATTAATAATTTAATTCTCTTATTCCTAACTAATTGAATATGATCTTATTATGTAGTATAGATTTGATATCCATATCTCATCATGTGTTAGTCTTTTTTTTTTTTTAATCTTGAACCTACCATACCTACCCTACGCTACCCTCCCTATCTCGCACTACTGAAAAACTTAACCTAACTCTTTGTTACAAACACCCTAGGAGTTCATTTCATAAAAAATATGCTTATGATATGTTTACGTCAAGTGGTTCGCACAGTACGAAGCAAGTGTATTGAAATATTGAGTTTTTTGTTCTTTTTTTTTTTGTTTATATATGATTTTTTTTTTTTTTTTTTTTTTATCTATCTGAGCACCGCAAAAACCTACCTAACAAACTACAGTAACTCTGTTACAAAACCTAGAGTTATTGCCATTAATTCATAAAAATACTGTTAGATTAGTTTACCGTCAAAATAAATTATTGTATTTTCTCGATTCTATGCTATCTATTTTTATTACACTTGAATAAAAAAGAATTTTATTCATATATTATTATTTAATCATTATTATTAGAATAATAATAAAATGAGGCCAACATGAGCCACGGGCGTCGAGCAGGCCGTAAACACCGTGCCCGCGGGGACCGGAAATGCCAGTTTGGTGATGATAAGAGCGGGATGCTCAGCTTCGCTGGCAGTGAGCGCTGAAATGTATCCTGCTTCCTGAAGTGAGAGTAGGAACGTGGCGTGATGAAGTGTCGCCGCTCACACGCGATCAACAAGGGGCCATATAGCGGGGTTGTTTTTTTCGTCACAAGGGCAGAAGTCTAAACTTCTTCCATTTATCAAATCCGCCAGGTACTAGGACTGGATACTTCCCACCCCTGGCACTGCGGGTATCGGCCATATTCTACTAACCAATCAAAAGAAAACAAGACGTCAAATGGACAAGTTGTGAGCATATTCTGTTAGTGTTCCATTGGCCTCAGAATTTCAATCACCCTAGGTCGCTTGTAGGACCGGTGTTGATTTTAATTTAGCGATCTAAAGAAAAGAAAATAATAATAATAATAATAATAATACTAATAATTAATAATAATAATAAGGATTCTGTGATGACAAGTAAGGATATTTGTACCTTTTTTATGGTTTAATGCTAATATAGGTTATAGTGATGCTGCGAAGATGCTTCGGTGTGATGATGGTGTTAGAAAGGCTTGTGATGATGTAAAATATGCAAATATGAGTCCCGTGACGATGTTAGGGGGAAATTGTTTGGATGCTGTGATGATGCTCTGGTGTTCCTGTTTATCCTTCTATCTTTTCTTTTAGCTATCTTTTTATCTTTCTCCTGACAGAGAGAGCAGAAGAGAAAACAAGAGAAAGATAAAAAGATATTAAAGTAAATAATAATAATCAATTTTTAATAATAAAACAATAATAATAACAGTAATGTAATAATAATGTAATAATAATAATATAATAATAATAATAATAATAATAATAAAAATAATAATTATAATAATAATAATAAAGAACAAAAAAAAAAGAGAAACAGCCAGAGCGCATCATCACAGCATCAGTTATAATTTAATATAGGATAATGATTTAATATATGAATAATGAGGTATGTGTCATCAGGCAAAGGTAACGTGTCAATCAGAAAAAGTGTACTGCCAAATGCTATCAAAATAAATTGAGAGAGCGCCTACATCCTGCAGTGAGAATAAATGACTGTTGAACATATAATCATCAAGAACGTATCATGCTCATGTTCTGCAGCAGCCGTGGGACTCTCCAGGAACTTCACCTCGATGCCCTACTAGCCACTGGGTCGGCAAGCCAGACAAAGTCAGTGCATGGTCAGCCTGGATAAATATAGGAGAGTGATTACCTAAAAATGTAACAGGAGGCACTCTCCGTGGTAAAGGAAACTGGAGGCCCCTACCACGTACTCACTCAGGAGCATGCAACATAAAAACTACAATTTAGTATCCTGCCGTGTGACCACGGCTGGCTCAGACATAGAACCTACGTTAAAAGAAAGAAGATATAATCGTGAAATATGATTATTATATAAGTAATTAACATGTGCGATTATGATTATGGCTTATGTTAGGCTGGTGGTTGTGTTATGCTTACTTATATATTAAGAATGCCTGATGCTCTAACCACTACGTAAACTATTATGTTAGATCCTAGTATGAATTATGATCTATCATTCATTATGTATTTTAGTATTATTTATATGATTATTCTATTATTATTATTTAAGTTATTGCTTATTTATTTTATACTATTATTATATATTATTTATACTTCATTAATTATTGTTATCAGTTATATTATTAATTATTTATTATTATATAGGAGTATTTATGTTTTTATTTATTATATTTATTTTTATATAATTTTATATGCATATTATTATGTATTATTTTATTATTATTATTATGATTAGTGGTTTATTATTATTATTATCATGTGTCGTCGTATCTTGGGGAGAGGGGGGAGTCGTAGTCGTGATGTGGCCGATAGTAGTCGACCGTGTCTCGTCTTGGGGCGAGCTGGGGTAGTCATCCCTTTTTTTCCTTCTGTCTTTAACGTAATCAATATTCGTTACGTTCTTTATTTTTACTTAACCTAGAATAAATACTTCCTGAATTTTAGAAAACAAATTCTTACTACGTATTTATTATTTGTCATTATCCTTTATCTTTTTTTTTCCTAACTATCTCAATCCTACTGTGAGTTCCTTTTACTCGTGAGTACGTTGTATTGTGGGCGTCGTCATCATACGCTGGTCAGTGTTTTTTTTATTCACGTATTAATTCTAATCCTAACTTCCTTTTTTTTTTTTGTTACTAACCGAACTAACTCCTAATTAATTCCGTATTTCCAACTTAACCTATTTCATTTAATTCCTAACTAATTTCCTTTTTTCTTTTAATGTTAGGGGTTCTCGTCCTGAGTCCGTAGTCTTAGGGTCGTCATCCAGGAGCGCTCCGGTCTGTCTTTAGAGTGTCATTTAGCGTTTAGGTGGCCGCTTAGTCATACGTCTTGGGGGTCGTATCCAGGAGCGTCGGTCTTTTCTTAGAGTGTTCCTTTAGCATAGCCGTGATTCGTCGTCCTGGGCGGTCCGTCATCCCAGCGTCACGCACACACGCACCGCACGCACGCACAACACACACACAACACACACACACACACACAAAATGATAAAGTTATCTTACAAATCTAATTGTAGCCCAATGTGTTTGCGTTCAGGTTAATGTTCTATAAGGGTAAATAAATAGTAACAGGTTTTGTTACTGAATCAGTGTTTAGTGTTGGTTCTAGTGAGGATAGCAATTGTCATTAGTTGATTAGCCGCTGCTAGGATGGCGCAGATACGAGAACCATTCAGCCATTTTGTTTTACTTTCTTCTTCTTAACTTCAATTGCCATATTTCTTTTTTTTTTTTTTCAATTTTCTTTTTTTTTTTTTTTTTTTTGCTAACTTCATGCTCAATCTTCTTTGAGGGTGCCTTTAGGTCGTCGTCCTAAGTCGTCGTCTGAGGGTCGTAATCCAGCGTCAGTCGTTCTTGGGATGTGTTCCTTTAGAGGTCGTCCTGAAACCTTGTCTTGGGGTACATCAGTCTAGTTGACTAGAAATTATATTTCAGGTAGAAGGAGTTTGATAAAAATAATTGATGGTTATATTGAATGATGATTTGAATACATAGAAAATATATATAAAATTATATTAACACCTAGAATATATAAATCTTATTATATTAACATTATGTTAACTATTATATTATGTAATATAATATCAATATCAATATTATATAGTATAGATATATAAGATGATATGGAGAGGTAATGATCGAGTGACATACAGTAAGAGGATGATAATATATGCAGGATATTATAGATGTATATTAAACGAGATTAATATTATAGATTAATGTAAGTATAGCATATTAATATTATATTAATTAACATTATATAATATTATATTAAGTTATATGTAATATATAATATAGGAGTATTATATTGACTATGAGTATGAAATATATATGAGATGATGAAACTTAATAATTATGATGTAAATAATTATATTTAATATTATTAATATATTATATTTATATCAATAGTTAATATGATATTTATATTATAATATTATTAGTATTATTTAATATATTATAATTGTTACCTAAACTTTGCTATTTCGCAGACAAAACAACGTACACCTACACACGAACTACATCTAAAGAATATATATTTAATATATTGTATTTTATTTTAATAATATAATATTAAGTCAGTCTTTCATTTAATAATATCTTTATTTTATCTATATTTAATATATTTTATTTTTATTATATGTGATATATTAATATTCATGATATTTCAACGAACCTAATGTCCTGTATTCCTAAACTAATTTCCTTTTTTTTTTTATTTTTTTTTTTTTTAAGAATGCTGATGCTGCTAACTCACGACATAACCTATTATTATTATATATTAGTATTATTTATTATCATTTATTATATATAGTCTTCATTATTATATTATGTTACTATTATTTCTTGGTTATTATTGGATGTATCTATTATCTATTCACTTTTATTATTATTAGTATATCTGTTTATTATTTTATTAGTAGGAGTATTATTTTATGCTTTCATTATATTATTAGTTATGATTATTTATTAATTTTATATAATACTTTTTATTATTATTATTTTATTTTTTATTATTATCTTAATAGATTATGTATTCATTATCAATATTATTATGTTATTATTATAGGATTATCATGTGTCTCACTTTAGACTTATATACAGATTATTAATATATGAGATAGCATTATATATTAATAAATTAATATATTATATATATTATATATTATAAGATATTATATTATAATATAATAAAATTATATTACAAATTATATTAACACATAGAATATTATAAATATACTATTTTAAACTAATTTCCTTCCTAATAATCGTGTATCCTAACATTTCAACTGAACTTAATTTCGTTATTATAACTGTATTCCTTTTTTTTTTTTTTTTTTTTTTTTTTGCTTTTTTGGCTAACCTATAGAATCTTCTTTGAGTGTGCCTTGGGAGTCGCATCATGCGTTGGTCATTTTTTTTTTCTTACTGATTTCCTTCTACCCCTAACTATTATCTTTTTACTTAACATGATAAATTCTAATAATTCTGCATTTCCAACTAACCGAATTCCTTTATTCTAACTAATTTACTTTTTTTTGTCGTCCTGAGTAGTCCTGGGTCATATTGGGGGTCGTCATCCAGCGTCAACTTTTTAGAGTGTACCTTTTAGCGTTAGCCGTGAGAGTCGTCGTCTTAGGGGTCGTCATACCAGGAGGCGTCAGTCTTTCTTAGAGTGTTCCTGTAGCGTTAGCCTGATTTCGTCGTCCTCTGGGGGTCGCATACCAGCGCCAGTCTTTCTTAGAGTGTTCCCTTTTAGCGTTTAGCCGTGATCGTCGCTTGGGGGTCGTCATCCAGGGCAGTCGGTCTTTCTTAGAGATTCCTTTCGCGTGTCCTCCCCCTCCTCCCCCTAGCCGTGAGTCGTCGTCTGGGGGTCGTTCTCCAGGAGCGTCGGACTTCTTAGAGTTTCCTTTTAGGTCGCCGTGAGTCGTCGTCTGTGGTCGTCACCAGTGAGCGTCAGTCTTTGTAGAGTGTTCTGCTAGCGATAGTCGGTCGTTCTGCGGGGTCGTATCCAGAGTCAGTCTTCTATAGAGTAGGTCCTTTAGCGTTAGCCGATGAATCTTCGTCTTGGGGGTCGTCATCCAGGAGCGTCGGTCTTTCTAGAGGTATTCCTTTTGCGTTAGCCGTGAGTCGTCGCCTGGGGTCGTCACAGGGAGCGTCAGTCTTTATTAGAGTGGTCCTTTAGCGTAGCGTAGTTCTTCGTCTTGGGGGTCCGCATCAGCGGGCGCGCGTACTTCTAGAGTATTCCTTTTCAGCGTTAGCCGTGATGAATTCATCGGAATTGGGGGTCGGCATCTGCTTCAATCAGTGTTTTTTTTTTTTTTTTTTTTTTTATCCAACCCATCCCATAACTAAGCTACCTACCAACCTAATTATCCCAACCAACCCAACCCAACCCAATATCCACCTTACGTTTCCACCCCAACCCATTCCCCGCCCAACCCAACCCAACAATACACATATTACACAATTACACAACAATACACAATCAGGCAATTGAAGTTAAGTTTCTTGCACAGGAAACATATGCACAGCGTGACTCGAAACACTCGAACCAGGTTGGCAGACACGACACAAGATCGGTGCTTAACCACTACGCTACCGCACTTCATCTAATATGAAATTTTCGCAGTCCCTCAAATTGCAGAATTCTGAAAAAGAAAAAGAAAAAAAGAAACTGTGTTTATAAATTTACAGAATTCCTTATTATCAAAAAAAAAAAGAAGATATAGTATACATAAGGGCTTTTAATTGCGAATTCCCTTATGAAAATAATAATAATAATAAGAAAAAGAAAACAAAACTTTTAAAAAACGGTCCTTTATCGATCGCAGAATTCCATTCCTTGCCTTCCTCCTATTGTAGGTTTCTTGTTTTTGTAACTAATTATTATCGAGTTTTTTTTCTTTTATAGTTCTTAACTTTTTCCTTTACCGGTTTCGTCCTTAGCGTATGTTGCGGAGAAAGAGATTGATAAAAAGACCAATTAATAGAGAAATAGATAATATATTTTTTATGATAGAAAATAGTAGATTTAGACTGACTAGATAGTAAATAGATAGATTTGAGAATACATAGATAAATAGTGGCCATGTGAATACAGTTAAATATTTTCGTAAATTGCAAAATGGACCGTTTCTCATCATTTCATTTATTTGTGATATTTTTTGTTGGTTAGGCGTTTCATGTGCTGCAGATTCTTATTATTCTCATCTTATCCTCATTACTATTATCGAGATTTAGAATGATAGATAATAGATAGATTGAGACTGATAGATAAATAGAAGATGAGATAAACATAATGATATGTATTTTTACCTTTTCTTTATTGATTTTTTAGGATTTTGTTCATTTAACCGATTGGTTCATTTTCAAGAAAGCTCATTTATTTCTTTATTCAGTAACATGTTTACTACTTGATATGTCCATATCATTAATTGCTAGATTTTAGACATTATTTTAAGTAGTTGTTATAGTCGTACTCTATACATATATTATATCTTAATTTTACTATATTTATATTTAAGAAAGAACACTGTTTACAAAGTCTCCGCACGATCGGATTTAGATGATAGCATAAACTAGAATGATAGATAAACATATATAGATAAGATAGATAGTTTTAGAATAATAGATAAACATAATGAGTAGATAGATAGCGTTTCAGAGATAATAGATAAATTGAATGATAGATAAACCATAATGAATAGATAGATAGATTAGAATCGACAGATAAATAGAATGATAGATAACAGAATGATTAGATAAAAAGAACGAGAGATAGAGAGAACGACAAACCAAAATAAACTTAGGCCTTCATAAAACGCTCAAGAAGAGCCTCGCATAACTCGGTGAAGTTTAAGTGAAGTTCACGGACCGCACCTGAGCGTACTGGCAGACGGGTAAATTTATCATATCTATCTCTTTGGACTATTTATTTTGTAGACCTACAGTCATAAATATAAAAATAGATCGTTAGATATATTGAATTTAGACTATTGCCGTGTATCTATCATATCTATTCAATTTATAACTACAGTCTATCTATCGATCGAGGATCCTCGTGTTGGTTGTCCTCCCACTTTCATTTCCCTCCACCCCTCTTTACTTTCTTTTTTGTGCCTATGTTGGATTAGTTGTGCTTTTCGATTTTTTTGTCATTTTTCAATCTTTCATTCTATGTAAACGAGGTGTTTGTCCTTTTTTAAGCCTCCCTCATAAGTGTAAACATAACACACACACACAAAGGGCTAAAAGCGTATACCCGTCGAATAGCATCTTTCCCTTCGCGCGCGACTACAGGCCAATAATACTAATAATAACAGATTAAATAAATGATGATGATGATAATAATAATAATAATATATAACACAATAAAAATAAAATAATTAAATAATATATAAATATATTATTATGATTTATCATGTAATATACTAATAATAATAATAATATTATGATTATTATTAATTTTCCCACTAAACTTACTATTATTATCTTCTATCACTATCGCTCATCATGTGGCAGTACTGGCTTTTTTTTTCTTCTTTCTTTTTTTTTTTTCTTTCTTTTTTGTGAAATCTCCGAACCTACCCTACCCTACCCTAACATAAACACAATCTCGAACCTATCTGAAAAACTAAACTAACTAAACTAAACTCTAACACATGCACACACACACACAAAGTCGCTAAATGGACCTTAAGCGTTACTCGCGAATGCACTTTCTTCCCTCTCCCGCCCTACAAGGCAATGCATATAATGATAATAATTAATAATAATATGACAAACAATTTATTATTTTTTATTTTATTGCCGCTAAATAATAGCTAATTAATTAATTAGATCAATTAATAATTAAACTTCCTTATTCCTAACTAATTTTTAATATTTATCTTTATTATTATTATTATTTTACATCATATCCATCATCATGTGTTAGTCTTTTTTTTTTCTTAATCTTGAAAATCACCATACCCTACCTACCCTAACCCTAACTATCTCGAACTAAACTGAAAAACTAACCTAAACTCTTTGTTACAAACACCCTAGGAGTTCATATAAAAATACTAGCTGATGATATGTTACGTCAAAGTGGTGCCACAGGTACGAAGCAAGGTATTGAAATATGCTTTTTATCTTTTGTATTTTTTATTAATATATGATTTTTTTTTTTTTGTTTTTTATCTATCTCGAACCAACCGAAAAAAAACTAAACCTAACTAAAACAACCTAACTCGTTCCAACACCCTACGAGTTTGCTTCATTCATAAAAATACTGTGATATGCATGTTTACGTCAAAATAAATTTTTTAGTTTCCTATCTATCTATCTATCTTTTATTCATCCACATGAATAAAATAGAATTTATTTCTAGTATTCTAATTATTTAATATATTATTAGAATTAATAATAAAATAGGCAACATGATGTCCACGGGGGCGTCGAGCAGTGCGTCAAACGCCTGCCCGCGGGTAGTGGAAAATGCCAGTTGGTGATAGCGCGGCGATGTCAGCTTCTGGCAGAAATGAGGCTGAAATGTATCCTGCTTCTGAAGGTGGAGTAGGAAGTGTGGTTATGAAGTGTCCGCCGTCACACGATCAACAAGGGGCATTAGGGGGTGTTTTTTTCGTCCCAGGGCAGAAAGTTAACTCTTCATTATCAAAACCTCAGGTTACTAGGACGGGATAGTTCCCACCCCTGGCACTCGGTTTCGCCATCTTTTACGAACAATCAAAGAAAACAAGATTAAATTGACAAGTGTGAGCATATTTCTGTTAGGTTCATTGGCTCAAAACTTCAATCACCCTTCCTAGGTCGCTGGTAGTTGACCGGTGTTGATTTAATTAGCAGACTAAAGAAAAGAAAAATAGTAATAAAAAATAATACTAATAAGGATTCTGGATGACAATTAAGGATATTGTGACTTTTATGGTAATGTAAATAGGTTATACGTGATGCTGCGAAGTGCTCGTGGTGATGATTGATGGTGCTAGAAGGCTGTGATGATGTAAAATATTGCAATATGATTCCCGTGACGATGTTAGGGGAAATTGTTTGGATGCTGTCGATGATGCTTGGTGTTTCTCTTTTATCTCTATCTTTAACTTTTTATCTATCTGTTTATCTGCTATTGACAGAGAGGACGTGAGAGAAAGAGAAGAAAACAGGAAATATATAAAGATATTAAAGATAATCATATATATAATAATAATAATGATATAAACAATAATTAATACAGTACTGATAAGAATAATAGTAATAATAAAATAATAATAATAATAATAATAATAATATAATAAAATAAAATAAAAAATGATAATAATAATAATAAAGAAAACAAAAAAGATGCGAAGATAAGAAGAGAAACAACAGAGCATTCATCCCAGCATCATCAAGCATCAGTATAATTTAAATATATGGATAATGATTTCATATATGAAATAATGAGTAATGTGTCAATAGCAAATGTAAGTGTCAATCAGGCAAAAGTGAGTACTGCCAAATGCCTCTCATATAAATTGAGAGAGGCCGACACTGCAGTGGAATAAATGGACTGTTGAAAACATATCATAAAAACCATCAATAACGGTATGCTCATGTCTTGAGCAGCCGTGACCTCTCCAGGAACTCACCTCGATGCCTACCTAGCCACTGGGTCGGCAAGCCAGCCCAAGTCAGGGTGGTCCAGCCTGGATAAAAGAGAGGAGGATTACCTAAAAAAATGTAACCAGCGGCACTCTCCGTGGAAAGGAAACTGGGTCAATAACACGTACTCACTCCAGAGCCATCGCAACATAAAATACTACAATTGAGTATCATCTGTGACCACGGCGGCTCAGACAGAAACCTACCAGTTAAAAGAAAGAAATATAATGTGAAGATGATTATTAATTAATTATTACAATTTGAATTCATGATTATGGATACTGTTATGCTGTGTGTCGTTATCTTACTATATATTAAGAATGATGATGCTCTAACACTACGTAACCTATTATTTTTATATTATATTATATTATGATTAGCATGATTGATTGGTTTATTAGAGTTATTATTATTATTGTATTATTATATTATATTATTTTTATTATTTATTATTTATCATTATTTATTTATTATTATATTATATATTTTATCATTATTAGTATTAGTTATATTATA
Source organism: Penaeus monodon (assembly GCF_015228065.2). Classification (NCBI taxonomy): domain Eukaryota; kingdom Metazoa; phylum Arthropoda; class Malacostraca; order Decapoda; family Penaeidae; genus Penaeus; species Penaeus monodon. Next base: position 18,099 of record NW_023659505.1, read on the forward strand.
TTATATATATTTTTTTATTATTATTATTTTATTATTATTATTATCCTGTGTCTTCGTCTTGGGTCGATGGTTTCGGTCCGTCGTCTGATGTGTGCGATTCGTCGTTCCGTCCTGTGTCTTTTCGTCTTGTGTGGGGGCGGGGTCGTCACTCCCTTTTTTTTTTTTCTTTCTTTCTTTCTTAATAATTATTCGTAAGTTCTTTTTTTTTTTTTTACTGCACCTGAATTAAAATATTCCTGAATTATTTAAAAAAAATTCTACTTACGTATTTTATTATTTTATTATCCTTTATTCTTTTTTTTTTCTAACCTATCTCATCCTCTTTGAGTTCCTTTACTCGTGAGTCGTTGTCTTGGGGTCGTCCATCATAACGTTTGGTCATTTTTTTTTTTTAAACATTAATTTCCTTTCTCCAACTTCTTTTTTTTTTTTTTTTTTGTACTTAACCTGAACTAATTCCTAATTAAATTCTGTATTTTCCAACTTAACCTAATTTCCTTATTCCTAAACTAATTTCCTTTTTTTTCTTTTTATTTTAGGGGTCGTCCTGCAGTCCGTAGTCTTAGGGGTCCGTCATCCAGGAGCGTCGGTCTTTTCTTAGAGTGTTCCTTGTAGCGTTACCGTGAGTCATCGTCTTGGGGTCGTCACCAGGCTCCTCGGTCTTCTTATAGTGTATCATTTTTAGCGTTAGCCTTGAGTCATCGTCTTGGGTTCGTCATCAGAGCGTCGGTCTTTCTGAGAGTGTTCCTTTTGCTTTGCATGATTCGTCGTCTTTGAGGGTCGTCATCCATCGTCAGTCGTTCTTGAGTTTCACTTTTAAGGGGTCGTTCTGAATCGTTTGTCTTGGGGTCTCAGTCAGTTGACTGAAATAGATTTCAGGATATGAGTTGTGATAAATACCAATATGGTTGTTATATTTTACATGATTATTTGAATACATAGAATATGCTAAATATTATTACACATAGAATATTATAAATTATTATATTAACATTATGTTAATATTATATTATGTATTATTAATATTAAAGTATATCATATTAATATTATATTTAAAAATATTATATAAATATTATATTAATATTATATTAATTATAATATACTAATTATTATATTATATTTATTTAATAATATTATTAATATATTCATATTAATATATTATAATTGTTACCAACCTTTATATTTTCGCACCAACCACGTACAACCATACACCGCACATCTTAAATAATAGTATTTTTAATATATTTTATTTTATTTATTAATAATTTTAATAATATAATATTAAGTCAGTCTTTTATTATTTTATAATTTTTTATTTTATCTATTTAATATATTTTAATTTTAAGTTATATTTGATATATTATATTTCCTGAATATTTCCACCTTTAACCTAATTTCCCTTTATTCCTAACTAATTTCCTTTTTTTTTTTTTTTTTAAGAATGCTGATGCTGATAACCACTACATAACCTATTATTATTATATTATTATTAATTATTGTATTATTATTTATTTTTATTATTATTAGTATATTTTATTATTATTTATTTTTTTTATTATTATTATTATTATTAATATTATATTATGTTATTATATAATATCAATATCATATATTATATATTATATTATATTATATTATATTAATATATTATTATATATTAATATTAATATATTATGATATATAATATTATATTTAATATATTAATATATTATATTTATATCAATATTAATATTTATATTTATATTATAATATTTATTATATCTTCTTCTTCTTCTACAGGCTTTTGTCCCAGTTCAACTGGGGTCGCCGGTGCGGATCTTCCTCCTCCACTCATGCAATGTAAGCCACGTCAAAGTTGATCGAACTCAGTCGAACCAGAAAGGCCAATCCTGATGAAGCTGCGGCGGCGCGGTCGCGGGCCGCCGTCCTCTCGGATCCGGAGGCTCTGCTGCGTGGGGGCACCTTGGCTGCGTCCACACGGCCGGGGGGCTTCGGCGGCGTCGCCTCGCCTCGGAGAGTTGTCCTGCTCGCTCTAAAGGCGCCCGTCTTGCCACTTTTCCTCGAGGACTTGCGCGCGAGGGGCCTCGGGGACGCCTCCTTGGCTCGAAGTGCTGTCCGAATCCTGCTCGCGAGGCCGCAGCTCTGCGCTCTCTCGGGAGCTTTCTTTCAAGGCCTACGCTCATTCGGAGTGGACCTCCGGCAGCGATATGTCGAACTATCCGTGTCCGCCAAAGCGCAGGACGAGGCCATGCAGCGCCAAGAGCCCCATGGTCAAGCCCGAGATCTCGAGCTCAGACGGACGCAATTCGAAGTCGCCGTACGTCTCTCTCCCGAAGGCCTTAAGGCACACTTCCTTGGCCTGATACTGAAGGACACTGTCCTTGTTGATTCCTCGGTACTCGATGTTCAAGTGAGAAATGTCCTCGAGGGCCAGATCGAGTTCCTGCGCGGCCTCCAGGCTTCCTGCCAAGAAGAAGTTGGATCGTTGAGGGTGTAGAAAAGACTGAGAACTTCTTGCTCCATCTCTTCCACCTGCCGGGGATCCATGTCGCCGGCCTGACTGCTTCGGGTTCTGAAGATGTGCTCTGCGAGGGAAGGGCTGACATAGCGAAAGGCGATCAGCTTTTTATTCCTGATTCTCCGCATCATGTATTGGCTTGGCAGGGGTTTTTACGGCCGGATGCCCTTCCTGCCGCCAACCTCTTTTAGTCGCCTCTTACGACACGCAGAGGGTACGTTGGACCTATTCTACCCCGGGGTCCACACGGATATAATAATTATTATATTTTTTTTCGCACCAAACACGTACACCACACCAAACACGTACACCATACACACGCTACATCTAAATAATATTATATTTAATATATTTTATTTTATTTTATTAATATTTTAATAATATAATATTAAGTCAGTCTTTTATTATTTTAATAATATTTTATTTTATCTATATTTAATATATTTTATTTTATTTATATTTGATATATTATATTCCTGAATATTTCCAACTTAACCTAATTTCCTTTACTAACTAATTTCCTTTTTTTTTTTTTTTTTTTTAAGATGCTGATGCTGTAACCTACTAACT
>NW_023659506.1:0-21185 GCF_015228065.2 Penaeus monodon
TCACTGCATCATTTTCTACCAACTGATGACTCTTCGTGAAACACATGATTTCAGTTACCTTGCATCAAGGTATTCCCGTTATTTAACCCCATCCCTTAACTGTTTGGGAAAGGGGAAAACAGTTTCCCAATTGTTGACTAGATAAAAAAGTAGTATTTCTAGGATGTTGTTTCCAAATGTGCCTGTTAAAAAAAACAGATTTTTGGCTGTGTGTATCTGAAATATCGTGTGTATCCATCTGAAATGCACATCCATTTGCATAAATATTTTAATTTTTTAAAATTCAGTATACAAAGGTTTTTTTATACACATTTTGCCATTTAAAAGGGTCTAAAATTTCTTTATTGCTTTTGATATGCTTGGCCCTCTCTATTATTTGCATGTTTCCTGACTCCCACTTTCATTTCCCCATTTTTCAAATATTGCTGGCACTTTAACATACTTGAAAACAACTTTACACATAAGGCATTTGTTAATTTTTTCAGTATTCTACCAAAAAAGCATTGTCAGGTTATTTTCTTTTTTTTTTCCCCAAAAAATGTGCCTTGTATGTAAATCCTCTCGTATAACCCATAACTTGTTTTCAATGGGGCCTCGTTATTTTTTTAAAGGGGTCTAAACCCAGAACTGTATTTTAATGCTGATAGAAAGGGGAAATTTAAAAGCTGTTTAAATTTTTATTGGTTTCATTTTTTGATTACACAATTAAACTTAAAAAGATAATAGTAAATGGTTTTCAAATAAAAGTGGAATATGTTTTTCTGGAGTGCATTCTCATTATTTTTTTTTTTTTTTTGGATTCCCCTTTTTCCCTCAAGGGGTATTACTTGTATATTTTTTTTAAAGAGATAACTTGTATTTATTCATTCAGGGTTTTGGAAAAGAATAAAGTGCTTTATCAATAAACTAGCAAATTTTTTTAAAAATCATGAGTGGAATTTTCGCTAAATGTTCTCTTTCCCCATATTTTTACTCATGATTAGTTTTTTTGGGGAATGATGTTTTTTATAATTATTAAAATTTTAAAATGATTTTTTTTCCCCCTTTAATTGTAGTTTTTTTATGTTGATCTCTTTGGGGTAGTACGTGGTGGGGCCCCGTCCCTTTCCCCGGGGAGGCCCGGGGTTACCTTTTTTTTTTTTTTTTTAGGTAATCATTCTCTATTTTCCGGCTTGGGACCAGCCTTTACTTGGGGTGGTTGGCCCCCCTGGGTAGTTTGGCAATCGGGGGAAGTTCCCCTTGCCCAAGGAAAAATCGGCGGTTGGTGACTCAAACCCCCGAACTCGATTGCCGTCGTGCCCAAACTTGATCCAACGCTCTAACCATTTGGCCCCGCGGCCTTGTTTGTATAAAATATTAAAAATAATATATAATATATAATAATAATATTATATATATATATATATATATGTAATACAAACACACACCCCCAAAAAACAAAACCCAACCACACACACAAAATACACACACACACCCACACACACAACACACACCACCACACACACACCCCAAAACCCCAACACACACAAAACACACACACACATACAAACCACACCCCAAAACAACACACACACACACACTATAAAAGGCTATCTCCTTTACAAGGGGAACAGAGGGGTTATACTTGTTTAAAGCTTTACTCTTTATTTCTGGAGTTGACCCACCAGTAAAAACACGCTGTCTGTTATAAAAGGGTAATCGGCCACCGAGGCACGGGCAGCCCACCCGGAGGAGCGAGGGGGACCTTAGCGCGGTTTGGGACTTAGCACAACTCCCGTCAAAAGAGGTCAGATTAAAATGTGACCTCCGCCCTCGCTGAGCGGGTGGTTTTATTTGGACATTTGGATCCACGTAAAAAACAGCCACGGGGTCCACGGTACCGAAATAAAATTTATCCACATCCTGTAACAAAAATGAATTTCCACATCTTATATTCTGGGCCACCACTCGCCCCTCGCCCTCGAGGCGCTTAAAGGGTGACCAACTTGGCGGGGTCTCTCGTTTTTCGGCGTCATTTTTGGGCTCCTTTGGCTCTTTTCCCTTCTCCTCCCCTCCGGGTCCTTGGTGTAATCTGTCCGTCCTCGATTCCACGCGTTCTCAAAGTCTCGCACGGGTCCTCCTTGACTTCGATTCGTCTAACCGTCTCGTAGTCCGGGCCCCAGGCCAAACTCGTGGCGTCCTCGTCCACACGTCCTCAAGACTCGCCCCAGTCCTTCTCGCTCCCCACGTCCTCAAAATCTTCATCCAATCTAAGGGCGTCGGGGCGGGGGCGGCATCTCGGGGGGCTGATACCTGCGCTAACGAGCCCCGGAATTGCCCGGGAATCTGCAGGCGCCGCCAGGCGTCCCTATGCACAGCTTTCGGGGGCGACTGTACCTGCGGAAAAGGTGCGGTTCGCTGGTTCTAGGGGGAGTCTGGCAGGAAAACCCCCTCCAACACTGGGAGGGCTTAACACCTTTCTGACGAAACTTGGTCTGGGGGCCTATGGCTCTTCGATGACGTCCTTCCCAATGCATCCAAAGGGTGACCGGAACGTAGCAGGTTCTCCTTCGGTCCCTGCCCCGGTCCGACTGCAATATATCGGGAACCAGATATACCAAAAGGGGCCCAAAGGTAAGAGAAAAAAAAAGTAAACGGGAAAGATGGGGGGGTAATTACCACTACCGTTTTTCATAAAAATTTGGGTTTTTTAAATTTGGGTTTTTTAACTTTTTTCGTCTTTTTTTTTCTTTTGGGTTTTTTTTTCACAAAGAAAAGAAAAAAAATAGAAGAGGGAGATGTCGTAGGGGCCCGCATGACCTTTTTAAACTACCAACCATCCTGATGATATGAGAGTAATAAGAGAACGACCAGGCAATCGCGAAGATTTCCTTGAACCATCGCCCCCACAGAAAAAAAGTTTAAACTTGTACACAGATAGCGCAGAAAAAATTGCGGGCAAAAGAATAATAAATATCTTTCGCCGGCCTAAGACTAAAAAGGGTCGTGTTTTTTTTCCTTGTTTTGATGAGCTGAAGTGTGTGGATCGTGTTGAGTGACGCTAGCGTTAATGAGGGGAAGCAGAGTGACCTCAACAGAGAAGAATCACAACACAATTTTAAACGTTCACTATAAAAAACTGAAGTAAATTAGCAATGCTAGCTATTTTTATTTCAACTACCAATTGAATTAAACATAAAATAATCACAAAATGTACCATGAATGAATGGTGAATGAAAAAAATTTCGAAATTTTTTAAAGCAAATCTCGATCAGAAATCAAAATGCTGAGGACTTCTACTTTGCACGTAGACTTCAAAAAACTCAAAAGGGGGGGATCCTATCCCCAAATTTCCGTATTGACTGAACGCTCGACCGGGAATAAAATAACCCTGCTCTCTTCTGCGTATCTGAAAGGGGGCGCTCGCAAAATTCCCAAAGGAATAAAATTTTCAAAAATCAAAAAAACGTTGGGGGTACCCAAACATGCAAGCTCTTAGGAGGGTGAAAAAGGTGTATTAATAAGCGAAAAATGTTTCTAACCAAATTAAATTTAAACGGCAAAACCCGGGTCCACCGACTCAAAAGGTGCCAACGAATAATTCGTTTTTGTACCTCCCCCCAACCCTTCCCCGTTGTTGCGGGGGAGGCTTAGAGGCGGAACGGGGGCCCCAAATAGGGGGAACCCCCCAAACCCTTTGGGGACTCACCCTCGCTCAACAAATTTTGCATGGCTTTTTTTCCTTCCATTTTCCCGGGTTCTGCCCTTCACCAACCCTTCTCATCCCCTCCTAAGGTTGAGAGCCGTGCTGAAAGGATAAAAGGCTGACTTTGTGCCTGTCCTAACGCCTGAGGGAGCCAGGGGCACGGTTTCCCCTTGTTCCTCCCCTTACCCCTCAAGGGCCCCTTGGGGGTGGCTGTTTTATCCCCAACACAACCCCGGGCTTCCCAGGGCCCCATAATAAAAACTATCCCACACTAGGCAATGAGTTTGCCCCTTTACAAATCCCCCAACGATTAACCCCCCGATTCCCTCCCCCGGGCTCCCCTTTTGACCACGGCTCCGAACACTGCAATAACTACCCCTCATAAATCCCTACTATACAGTACCAACAATCAACCCTTAAAAACATTTCCACTCTTCCAGCTGCTCACTTAAACACCTCTACCCCACAACCTCCAACTAAACCCCCCCCTCCCCCCTTATTAATCCCTTTACGCCTTTTGCCCACCTCTCCATAACACTACCCCCCTAAACCCTACCCCCTTTCGTCACCCCCCGCCCTTCTACTACCCCTACTCAAAAACAATCTTAATCTCTAGGGGCCCCAAAATGGACCGATTTTTCGTGACCCTCCCACACTCCTACTCTGAAAACACCCTTCTCTTCCAAAAATGTCTCCAAAGTCCCTTTCCGTACCGACCCGCCGCTCCCGTTTTGTCACAGTAAACCCGAAACCAAGCTTAGCATTAACAAAAACAACTGACCTTTTGGGGAACCCCATCCTTGCAGAACCCCATCCAACCCTCTACTTGCCCGGGACTTTTTCAATCTCCCAAAAATTGTCTCTAGACAAAGTTTTGGTCAGACGTGGAAAAGACCTACTTTGCCTGTCTCAGACTATATGCACCAGTACAATGCTACTCCATTCCCCCCGGGGTTCAAAAAAACCCCACTAAATACCAAAATACCTTCCTAACATGACCTTCCCTTTAACGTCTACATAGGGGAAATCCCTCCTGTTCGCCATCCCAAACCTCCCCCACGTAGTCCCAAAACTGTTGGGCGTTAGGACACCCAGCCAAACTTGCCGCCCCCACAGCCGTCCCACTATTGCCCCCGGGCCCCAACCCGATCTAACTGCTCTGCACAATCACGCACTTGCCAACTGTGGCGGCCCCCATAAGTATTTTTGGGGCTGCCCCCCCCAATCCCTTGCCCTTTTGTTGTCGGGGGGGCTTAGAGGGGGAACTGGGACCCAATGATGGGGAACCCCCCAACCTTTGGGACTCAGCCCTCGCTCAACTAATTTTTTGGTCTTTTTTTCCTTCCCCCTTTTTCGTTTCTGCCCTTCCCCAAAACCCTTCTACTATCCCCCCTAAGGTGTGAGGCCCGTGCAAAAAGGGATAAAAGGCGATTTTGTCCCATCCTGAAGGGCCTGGGGGGCCATGGGCAGGGTATTCCCCTGTTTTAGTTTCTACCCCTTACCCCTAAAGGGGGACCCTGAGGGGGGGACCGTTTATCCCCCTAACCAGGCTTCCATGGCCTAAGGAAAACTTATCTCCACTATTAGGGCAATGAGCTTTTCCCCTTTATCAAATAGCCCCAAAAAGTAAACTCATCCGATTCCCCACCCCAGGCTCTCCTTTGACCACGGTCCCACACTGCAACAAAACCCCCCCCTCAATGCCTCAGTACAGTACCAACAACCAAACCTTAGGAACATTTCCATTTCCCCCGCCGCTCAAATTCATCCCCTCTACCCCCCCAACCTCCCATCAACCCCCCCTCCTCCCTATTAACCCCGCCTTTTTGCCCACCTCCCCAAACCTACCTCCTCAACACTACCCTCGCACGCCCCCGCCCTTCGACTACCCCTATCACTACAACAATATTGAATACCCCCTTCAGCGCAGCCAATGGACCGATTTTTTTGTATCCCTCCCCCACCCCTACCTGACAACCCCTTTTTCTTCAAATGCTCCAAAAAAAAGTAGTAAAAATCTCTTTCCGACCGCCCACCCCTCCGTCTTGTCACAGTAAACCAAAACCAAGCTATACTTAACAAAAAAAACAGACATTATGGTAACCCCATCCTTGCAGAAACCCCCTCCAAACCCCTTATAGTTGCACCGGAACAGTTTTAATCTCCCCCGCAAATTGCCCATCTATGCAAAGTTGGTCGTTGTGGAAAAAACCCATTGCCTTCCAAGACTATATGCAAAGTCAGTACAAAGCTACCCTTTCCCTTCCCCCAGAGGGAATCGAAAGAAACCCACTAAAAGCCAAAATTACCTTCCGTAGACATGACCTTCCCTTTACGCTTAAAAGGAGGAGAATCCCCCCTGTTCGTCCATACCAACCCCTCCACTCAGTGCCAAAATTGTTGGGGTCTAGGACACCCAGAAAAATTGCCTTCCACAGCCAAGCCCACATGTGCCCAACCCGGCCATACTCGACTAACTGCCTGCCAAACACGCACATTGCCCAAATGTGGCGGCCCCCATAATGTATTTTTTGGGGGTGTCCACCTACAAATTTTAGTCTGGGTAGCAACTCTCAATTTAAACTTTGGGCTCACACTACGTAAGCCAGACAAAAACACGTCGACGTGGTTTCTCTCTTCTCCTTTTCTCCCGTAATACTGCCCATTCTACCAATTCTCCTAAACCCACCCCCCCCACACTAAACCCCCCTCTTCTACCCCCTACCTTCCCCATTTCCCCAAAATCTTTTTCCATCCTAATCCAGACACTCCAAACTCTACTACAGATATCTCAAACCCACCACAACCCCACCCCTCCCCTCTCCCCCTCGCACTACCCCTAACAACAGGAACAAACTTCCACCCCCCCTTTTCCCCCACCACACTCACCTCCCCTTTTCCCTTTTCTCCTTTTTCTTGAGACACCGTCCCTCTTCCCCCCCTCACAGAATCCTATATTCCCCCCAAAAATCCCAAAACCCAAATCAGAAAAAGAAAATATTTAAAATTTCAAGATTACCTAATGAAACTGACACTCAGCCTCCAACTTACAAATCCTCTCCTTCCCCACTCCAAAAAAACTGCGATTCCACCCCTCCTAACGAACCCCCACACCCCAAACCTCCTACCCCCCCCAAAACAGCCCTCCCCCCCGACCCCAACCCCCCCCACATTATCCCTCCACCCTCCCCTCTATCCCTTTCCCCTCCCCTGGGTACACCGTGATCCCCTTATTCACAAAATCCCCTTCCTCAGACCCCCATTCCTAATACCCCCTCTGTAGAACCCCAACTCCCACACCCCTCCCATCTCAACCTCTCTCCTTTTTTTCCCCCTCTACTGCTTCCCCCCCAAATCATTAAAAATAAAAACTATCCTTCATTAGAAAAATTTGCGGGTTTTCCCCTCCCCCAACCTGACCTTCTCATATTCCTCTTAAGTCCTCTATTGCCTTCAAAAGACCTTTTTAACAAATCCCCCTCCAATCCCCAAATTATCATTTTCTCATCCAAATTATCAAACAGAAAACACCTTATGTCACCCTCCCTTTCAAACCAATGTCCCCTTTCACTTATCCACTTTCCCGGTTTTTTTTATTTCCCCTTTCAACCCAACTCCATTTTCGGCCCCCGTTTTTTTTAAACAACCCGTACCTTGCTTCCCCCCCATCATCCTCCCTTCACCGACCTCCCACCTATCAGACTCCTTTCGAATCCCCATTTCCTTCAAAAAACCTATTCTCTTTCCAAACGTATCATATCCTTCTCTAATCTAAAATCCTTACCACACCCGACCCTAACCCTTCACTCACCAATTCCTTTGCCCGCTTAGACAAATATCCCCAATCAACCCCCCCTTCCCCCAAATTAAAATTAGTGCTACATGACCTTTGATGTCTAGCACATTTTCTTGCTTTTTTAACCCCTTTAAACCCTTAACCATAAAGGCGTCCCCCTACAAGTTTGAGTCTGAGGTAGCACTCTCGTTCAAAATTGACTCACACTAGTGACCAGACAGGAAACACGTCGACGTGGTTTTCCCCTTACCCCTTTCTCCATAAACTGCTCATTTTACCAAATTTTCCTAACCCACCCCCCTACATCTAACTCCCCCCCTTCTCCTCCCACCCTTCCCCCCGTCAAACTCTTTTGTATCCTAAACCCGACCCCAATCTCTACTCGATCTCCAATCACCCTACAACCCCAACACCTTCCCCTCTCCCTCCTCGCACTACCCGTAAAGACGAACAAACGTTCCACCCCCTCTCCCTACCCACAAAAACCCCCCACCTTCCTTTTTCCCCACGCTTTTGAACCAATCCCCTCTTCCCTCCCCCACAAAAAATCCTTTATCCCCCAAAAACCCCCCAACCAACTCTTCAAGAAACTATTGAAAATATTTAAGTACTTAAAGAAACTGCACCAACCCCCAATCTTACAAATCCTGCTCCTTTCACACTGCAAGTACTGCTGATTCCACCTCCTCCTAAAGATATCCCCCCTACACCTTACCTCCTATCCCTCCCAACACACCATCCCCCCCGACCCCAACCCGCCCCATTAACTCTCCCACCCTCCCCTCTATCCCTTTCATTTCCCTCCTGATACACCGGAATCCCCTTTTGTAACCCTCCCCCCCCCCCTCATCCTTCCACTCCCTATTGATAAAACCTGAATCCCCTTTTGTCACAATACCCCTTCCACAGACCCTGGGGTCTCCCAATCCCCCCCTAGTAGAACACCAAATCCCACACCTCTCCCCTCCCAGACCTCTTGGTCCTTTTCCCCACCCTCTAGCTGCTTCCCCCCCAAACTCCCAAACTACTACAATCTATACACTAAAATATTTATCCTTCATTGGGAAAATTCGCGGTTTTCCCCTCCCACGACCTAAACCCTTTTTCATTCCTTTCCCCTTTTAACCCTCTATTGTATGCCTTTAAGAGCCTTTCTTACACATCCTCCAATACCAATCCCCAATTTCATTTTGTCTCTTCCCCCAAATTCCTTTTTGTCTCGTCCATACTTACCTCTGCCTTCCCCCACATATCCCCCCCCTTCACTGACCCCCCAACCTATCGACATCCTTACAAAAATTTTGGTTACAAACCCTTTTTCTTTCCTCATACACCCTCCATCTAAACTAACTCCCTTTCCCCACCCCCCCCTTACCCTTTCACTCACCAATTTCTTTGCCCAGCTTTAAAAACTAATCACTAACTCAACCACCCTCCCCTAAAAATTAAATATATTTCTACTGACCTTAGATGTCTGCACATTTTATCTTGCTTTTTTAAACCCTTAACCCTTATTGTCCCACTTTTGAACGACTACGCAGATCTTTAGGCGTTTACGCAACCCCCGGGGAAAATCGGGCAAATTTTGTGCATTGATATGGAAGACCTACCTTTTAAAAAATAAATTTTAAAGAAATTATATTCATGCTTCGCTCTAGCGCCGATAGAACGGTCCCAAAAAACAATGTAAAAATGCTATGGTTAATTCCCAAGGGGTCAAAAAAATAACACCAAAAAACAGGGAACCACCTTCGTCAGACCCCCCCCGCGCCACCGACCGGGGAAAAAAAAGTGAGGGCGGTCAAAACGAAAAACCTTTTCTCTTCCCAAATACCGTAAGCGAAAAAAGGGGGGTCATCGGGGGCGAGGGTTAGGAAAAGAGATGAAATGAAATGATATTCGTATAAGAAAATCACGAAAGCGTTAAATTCGTTGCAATGAAACAATATAAATCTCAAAAAAAGAAGAAATAATTAATTATTACCCAACGAAAGATTTATGTTTTTTATCACTCTCGTCGCACGGAAAAGCGATCTGAGGGGGAAGAATAGTGGAGAACAGCCATTTTGCTGTCATTAGCCCCTTTTTAACCCAACAAAAAACAACGGCTTAACATGTTGGGAAAAGGGAAAGGTGAAAAAAATAAGAAAGGGGGCCCAAACGTGTACTTACGTGTTTTTTTCTTTGCCTGTCTTGAAGCGGTCGAGCGTTTTTTTTTTTCGAAGGTTTGCGTTCGTGCTGCGAGCCGGAAGGATGCAGCACCACCCTGCCACCAGATTGTAAAAGGCTATGCGTACTCTAGCCTAGCGTAAAGGGGTGAATACACGCTACGACGCGCTACGACTTGTCTAAAGGGGTTAAAATCGCCGCGCGGAGGTCACGTCAGCTTTCCCGGAGAGAGGGCGAGCTGACCTTCCGCCTGGTCGTTTGCACAAATCCCGGTCAAAAAGGTCATATAAAAAGTGACCCCCGCCCTCCGAGCGGTGGTTCTTATTTTTGGGCATTTTGGATCCACGTGGAAAACACCACTGGCCCACTGTAACCGAAAAGAAATTTCCCATCCGTCAAAAAAAAATTACCACATCTTATACACACACCACACACACACCCAAAACACACACACACACCACACACACCAACACACACACACACACCACCCACACACAACACACACACACCACACATATATTTTATATATATATAAAATATATATATATTATATATATTAAAATTATATATATAATAATAGATATAAAAGATAGATAATAGATAGAAAAGTAGATAATAGATTAGATATAGATATAGATATATATCTGTGGGGTGTGTGTGTATGAGTGGTGTGTGTGTGTTGTGTGTGGTTTTTTGGTTTTTGTGTGTATATTTTTGTGTTGGGTGTGGAGAGAGGGAGTGTGTGTGTGTGTGTGGTTTTTGGTGTGTGTGTGGTTTTTGTGTGTGTGTGTGTGTGTGTTGTGTGTGTTTGTGTGTGTGTTGTGTATTTTTTGGGGTGTGTGTGTGTGTGGGTTTCTTAACCCTTTTCCAAGCGACGGAAAAAAACCAGTACCCTGGCTAATACCACACTCACACACACACACACACACACACACACAAACACACACACCAAAACACACCCACACACACACACACACACACACACACACAACACACACCCCACCACCACACACACACACACCACCCCACACACACCACACACACCACACCACCAAAAAACACACACACACACAAAAATCTTGAGTCCGACGCTCTAACCATTCGGCACCGCGGCCTTTTTTGTATAATAAATATATATAATATATATATATAATTATTATATATATATATATATTATAATTTTAATCAAAACCCCCCACAAAAAACACAAAAACGAACACACACACACACACAACCCCAACACACACAGAACACACACACACAACACACACACACACAACACACACCACCCACACACACCATATATTTTTAAAATATTATATAATATATATATATTATATAAAATTAATATATATATATAATATATTATATATTTTTGTGGTGTGTGTTTGTGGTGTTGTGTGTGTGTTGTGTGTGTGTGTGTGTGTGTGTGTGTGTGTGTTGGGGTGTTGTGTTGGTTTTGTGTTGTTTTTTTTTTTTGTGGTTTATTTATTTTATTATATTATATATTTTTATAATAATTTTATATAATATATATTATTTATTTTTAACAAAAAACCGCGGTGGGCCCAAAGGTTTTGAGCGTCGGACTCAGATGTTTGTGTGTGTGTGTGTATTTTGTTGTTTTTGGTGGGTGTGTGTGTGTGGTGTGTGTGTGTGTGTGGTTGTTTTTGTGTGTGTGTGTGTGGGGTGTGGTGTGTTGTGTTGTGTGTTTTTGTTTTGTGTGCAGGGGTTTGTATTAGACAGGGGTTCGGGTTTCTTTCCGCGCTTAAAACATGGTTTAAAAACACACCCCCAACCACCACACAAAATACCATACAACCAAAACACCACACAAACCCACACACACACAAAATACACACCCCCCACACACCACACCCACACACACACCAACACACACACACACACCCACCACACACACACAACACTCACACACCACCTCCCTCTCTCACACCACACACACACACATTACACACAAACCCACACACAAACACCCACACACCACAACACACCCATAACACACACACACAACAGATTATACTATATCATATCTTATCTATCTATCTACTATTATCTACTTCTATCTATCTTCATCATCTATATATATATTTTAAAATTATATATAATAATATTATAATATATATTTTATAATATGTGTGTTGTGTGTGTGGTGTGTGGGTGTGTGTGTGTGTGTGTGTGTGGTGTTTTTTGTGTGGTGGTGGTGTGTGTGTTGTGTGTGTGGTGTGTGTAAAAGATGGGATAATTTTTTTCTGTTACGGATTGGGGTAATTCTTTTTGGGTTCCCAGTGGCCCGTGGCTTTTTTTCCCGGGGGATCCAAAGTCCCAAATAAAAACCCCCGCTCAGCGAGGGCGGAGGTCACATTTTATATCTACCTCGTTTTACCGGGAGTTCGTGCAAAAGACCCGCGTAAGGTCCTCCGCCCTCCCCTCCGGGGAGCTGACCGGCCTCCCCGCGGGGATTTTAACCCCCTTTTGACAATCGAGCGTCGCTACGTGTATTCACCCCTTTTCGCTAGGCTAAGTCGCATAGCCTTTTACAATCTGGGGAGGGTGGTGCTGCGCCCCTTTCCGCTCGCAGCATGAAAGCAAACCTTCGAAGAAAATCCGCTCGACCGCTTCAAGACATGGCTAAGAAAAAAACACGTAAGTACACGTTTGGGCCCCCTTTCTTATTTCTTTCACCTTCCTTCTCCCATACATGTTAAGCCGTTGTTTTTTGTTGGGTTAAAAGGTGCTAATGACAGCAAATGGCATGTTCTCCACTATTCTTCCACCTCAGATCGCATTTCCGTGCGATCGAGTATGTGATCAATAAACATGAATATCGTTCGTTAGTTAAGTAATTAATTATTTTCTCTCGTTTTTTGAGATTTATATTGTTTCATCTGCAACGAATTTAACGCGTTCGTGATTTTATCTTATCACGAATATCATTTCATTTCATCTCGTTCCTAACCCTCGCCCCCGACCTGACCTTCCCTTTTCTTCGCTTACGGTCACTTGGGAAGAGAAAAGGTCGTTTTCTCGTCTTGACCTGACCTCACTTTCTCTTTTCCCGGTCGGTGGCGACGTGGGATGGGTCTGACGAATGCGTGGTTCCCTGTATTTTGGTTGTTATTTTTGTTGACGCCTTGGGAATTAACCATAGCATTGTTACATTGCTTTTTGGTGACACGTTCTATCGGCGCTAGAGCGAAGCATGTAATATAATTTCATTAAATTGTATTATTTGAATATAGCGTAGGATCTTCCATATCATACTGCACAGAATTGCCCGATATTGCCCCGGGGTTGCGTAAACGCCTAATAGATCTGCGCTCAGTCGTTCGAAAGTAGGTACAATAATGGTTAATGGTTAAAAGCAAGATAAATGTGCTAGACATCTAAGGTCATGTAGCACTATAGTTAATGTTAGGGGAGGGTGGTTGAGTTAGTGATTAGTTGTCTAAGCTGGGCAAAGCAATTGGTGAGTGAAAGGGTAAGAGTCGGGTGTGGTAAGGAGTTAGATTAGATGGAGGGTATGTATGAGGAAAGAGAATAGGTTGTTGAACCAGAATTTTGTAAGGATGTCTGATAGGTTGGGAGGTCAGTGAAGGGGGATATTGGGGAAGGCAGAGGTAAGTATGGACGAGACATAAAGGAATATGGGGAAGAGAAAAAATGAAAATTGGGGGATTGGTTTTTTGGGAGGATGTGTAAGAAGGTCTTTTAAGGCATAAAATAGAGGGGTTTAAAAGAGAAAGGATATGACAAAGGTAGTCTGTGGAGGGGAAAACCGCAAATATTCCATAAAGGAAATTATACTTTTATGTTAAGTTTTGGTACTTTTGGGGGAATTTTGGGGGGGAAGCGCTAGAGGGGGGGAAAAGGCCCAAAGAGGTCTGGGTGGGAGGTTGGGAGTTGGTGTTCTACTAGGGGGTATTAGGGCACGGGGTCGGGAAAGGGTATTTTTGACAAAAGGGATTCACGTGTGTATCAATGGGGGAGGAAGGGGATAGGGGGGATGGGGGGAGGTTTACAAAAGGGGATTCACGTGTGTTCCGGGGGGGATAAAAGGGATGGGGGATGGTGGGAGATTTAAATGTGGGCGGTTGGGTCGGGGGGATGGGCTTTTTGGGGAGGGTTAGGAGGATAAGGGTGGGGGGGATATCGTTAGGAAGGATGGATATCAAGTTACTTGCATGTAAAAGGGAGCAGGAGTTTAAGTTTGGGGTTTTGAGTTCATTTTCTTAAAAATTTTAAATATTTTCATAGTTTCTTCTGAAGATTTTGGTTGGGGGGATTTTTTGGGGGAAAAAAGGGATTTCTTGTGAGGGGGGGAAGAGAGATTGGTGTCTCAAGGTGGGGGGCAAGGAAGGTGGGGGTGTTTGTGTGGTGGGGGGGGGGGGGGGAAGAGGGGGGGGGACTTTTGTTCTGTCTTTACGGTATGCGAGGAGGGAGAGGGAAGGTGTTGGGGTTTTTAGTGGTGATTGGAGTATCTGTAGAAAGAGGGGGGTGTCGGGGTTTAGGATGAAAAAAGAGTTTGACGGGGGAAGGGAAAGGGGGTAGAAGAGGGGAGTTAAGAGGGGGGTGGGTTTGGAGAATTGGTAGAATAGCAGTTTAGGGTAAGGAGTAAGAGAGAAACCACTCGACGTGCTTCCTGCGGGCTCACGTATGTGAGCCCAATTTTTGAATCTGAAGTTGCTACCCAACTAAAACTTGTAGTGGGACAGCCTCTAGGGTTAATTTTTAAGGGTTTAAAAAGCAAAAATTTGCTAGACATCAAAGGGTCTTACACTATAGTTAATTTTGGGAAGGGGGTTTGGTTATGATTAGTTGTCTAAGGGGGGAAAAGGAATTGGTGGTAAAGGGGGTTAGGGCGGGTGTGGTAAGGAGTTAGATTAATAAAAGGTTGTATCGTTTGGGGAAAAGGGAAAATGTTTTTGAAGCAAAAAGTGGGGGTTCTAAAGGGATTCTGATGGTTTTTGGGGGGTCGGTGAAGGTGATAGATGGGGGAAAAGCAAGTACGGTTTTTTTAAAAACGTGGGCCCGATATGGATGGGGGGGATTAAAGGGGGAACTTACATGGGGAAAAAGGGAAATACGGAAAACTGGCAAGGACATTGGTTTGAAAGGAGGTGTGACATAAGGTGTTTTCTGATTGATAAGTATGGAGGGAAAAATGATAATTGGGGGTTTGGGGTTTTGGGAGGATGTGTTAAAGGTCTCTTAAAGGAAAATAGTGGGACTATAAGGGGAATATGACGAGTCAGGTCGGGGGGAGCGAAACCGCGAATATTCAAATAAAAGGATATTATACTTTACTGATTTTGGGGGGGGAAACCAAAGGGGGAAAAAGGATGAGAGGTCGAAGGGGAGGGGTGTGGGAGTTGGTGTCTACTAGGGGGGGTTTTTAGGAGAGGGTCTGAGGGGGGAACTTGTGAAAGGGTTCACGTGTGTATCCGGGAGGAGGGGAAAGGGATAGGGGGGATGGTGGGGGGATATGGGGGCGGGTTGGGGTCGGGGGATGGGCTGTGTTGGGAGGGGTAGGGATTGGGTGTAGGGGGATATCGTTAGGAGAGGGGGATATCAGCAGTTATTGGAGTGTGGGAGCAGGATTGTAAGATTTGGAGGCTGGTGTCATTTTCATTGGGGAAATCTTAAATTTTTAAATATTTCTTTTTCTGAGTTGGTTTTTGGATTTTTGGGGAATATAGGATTTCTTTGGGGGGGGAAGAGAGACTGGTGTCTAAGAAAGGAGAAAAGGGAAAGTGGGGTGTTTGTGGGGTGGGAAGGGGGGAACGTTTGTTCTGCCCTGTTACGGGTAGTGCGAGGGGAAAGGGGGGAAGGTTTTTGGGGTTGGGGTGGTGATTGAATATCTGTTAGAGATTGGAGTGTCGGGATTTGGTTGGCAAAAAGTTTGCTGGGGAAGGTAGGAGGTAAAGGGGTTTGATGTAGGGGGGGGGGGTTTTTGGAGAATTGGGTAAAGGGGCAGTATTACTGGGTAAGGAGAAAAGAGAAAACCACGTCGCGTGCTTCTTGTCGGCTTCACGTATGTGGTCCAAGTTTAAATCTGAGAGTTGCTACCTCAGACTAAAATTTTGAGGTGGGACACCCCCTATAAAATACTTATGGGGCCCCCACAGTTGCACATGTGCTGTTGTGCAGGGAGTTAGATCGAGTAGGGCCCGGGTTTTTGGCACATATGGGCATCTGCTGGGGAACGCATGTTTGGCGGGGTGTCCTAGACGCCAAAAATTTGGCACTGACTGGGGGAGGTTGGTGGGGACGAACGGGGGGGATTCTCCTCCTATTAACTTAAAGGGAAGGCAGTCTAGGGAAAGGGAAATTTTGGCTAGTTAGGGGGTTTCTTTCGATTACCTCTGGGGGAAGGGATACTTTGTACTGACGTTGCTCATAGCCCTGTGAACAGGCAGTAGCTTCTCCACAATCTGACCATCTTTGTTAGAGGGGAAATTTGCTGGGAGTTTGAAACTTTTCCCGGTGAAACTTTAAGGGTTGGAGGGGGTTCTGAAAGGAGGGGGTTTACCATATATGTCTGTTAGTTTTTTAATGCTATGTTTGGTTTTTCGGTTTACTGTGAAAAGGGGGGGAGGGGTGGGGTCGGCTAGGAAAAGAGATTTTACTACTTTTTTTTGGAGACATTGTTGGAAAGAAGGGTGTTGCAGAGTAGGGAGCTTGGGAGGGATCCGAAAAAATCGGTCCCATTTGGCTGCGCTGAAGAGGGTTTCAATTTTTGTTGTAGTATGGGGGTAGTCAAGGGCGGGTGCGTGACGAGGGAGTAGTGTTGAGGGAGGTGGGTTTTTGGGGAGGTGGGCAAAAAGGCTGTAAGGTTTTAAAAAGGGAGGATGGGGGGGGTTGATGTTGGGGGTTGGGGGGGTAGAGGTGATAAGTTGGCGTCTGGAAAGGGGAAAATTTTCCCTTAAAGGTTTGGGTTGTTGGCTACTGTACTAGTAGGCATTGATGGGGGTGTTTTTGCAGTTTTTTGGGACCGGGGTCAAAGGAGAGCCTGGGGCGGAATGGGATTTTTTACTTTTTGGGGCTATTTTGAAAAAGGGCAAGCCTCATTCCCCCTAATGGGGGATATTTTCATTATTGGCCATGGTAACTGGTTTATTTTGGGGATAACCGGTCCCCCCTCGGGGCCCTTGAGGTAAGGGGGCTAGATAACAAAATCAGGGAATACCGTGCCCATGGCCCCCTCAGGCCTTCGGGACGGGCACAAAGTCACCTTCCTCCTTTCAGCACGGCTCTCACACCTTAGGAGGGGGATAGTAAATTTTTTGGGTAAAGGGGACAAAAACGAAAGGGGAAAAAAATAAAGACCATGAAAATTATTGAGTCGAGGGCTGAGCCCCAAAGGGTTGGGGAGTTCCCATCTTTGGGGGTCCCAGTCTCCCCTCCTAAGCCCCCCACCCCAACAAGGGAAAGGGGATTGGGGGGGACGCCTCTAAAAAATACATTAGGGGGGCCCCGCCCATTGCAATGTGCGTATTGTGCAGAGATTTTAGATGGGGTAGGGCCAGGTTGGGCACATAGGGGGCATCTGGCTTGGACGGAAATTTTTGCTGGGTGTCCTGACCCAACATTTTTGGCACGAGTGGAGGAGGTTGGTATGGACGAACAGGGGGGATTTTCCTCCTATGTAACGTTAAAGGAGGTCATGTCTACGGAAGGTAATTTTGGCTATTTTGGGTTTTTTTCGATGCCCTCGGGGGGAAGGATACATTGTACTGATGTTGCATCATATCTTGAGACGGGCAAGTAGTCTTCTCCACAGTCGCCAAATCTTTGTCTAGACGGAAAATTTTGCGGGGGAATTGAAACTTTTCCGGGGAAAGTACTGAGGGTTGGAGGGGGTTCTGCAAGGAGGGGGTTCCCATATGGGTCGTTAGTTTTTTAATGCTAAGTTTGGGTTTTGGATGTTACTGTGAAAAAACGGACGTCGGGTCGGCTACGAAAGAGACTTTGGGAGACTTTGTTGGAAGAGAGGGTGTTGTCAGAGTAGGAGCTGTGGGAGGGATCACAAAAATGGGCCCCCCTTTGGCTGCGCTAGAGTTTTAAAGTTGTTTAGATAGGGGTAGTAGAAGGGGGGGGCTGACGAAGATGGAGTAGTTTTGAGGGGGTAGTGTTTTGGAAGGTGGGCAAAAAGGCTGTAAGGAAATTAAAAGGGGGGATGGGTGGTTGATTTTGGGAGGTTGTGGGGAAAAGGGGTGTTGAAGTTGAGCTGCGGAAGAGGGGAAATTTTTCCTAAGGTTGATTGTTGCTACTGTACTAGTACATTGATGAGGGGGTTTATTGCGTTTGGGACCCCGGGGTCAAAGGACCCGGGGGCAGGGATGGGGTGGTTTACTCGTTGGGGCTATTGAAAAAGGGGCAAGCCTCATTCCCCCTGTAGGGGGGATATTTTTTCATTACTGGCCATGGAAGCCGGGTTTTTTGGGGAAAAACATCCCCCCCTCGGGTCCCCTTGGGGGGTGGGGCTAGGAAATAAGGGAATACCGTGCCCAGGGCCCCTCGGCCGTTCGGACAGGCAAAAAGTCGCCTTTCAT
Source organism: Penaeus monodon (assembly GCF_015228065.2). Classification (NCBI taxonomy): domain Eukaryota; kingdom Metazoa; phylum Arthropoda; class Malacostraca; order Decapoda; family Penaeidae; genus Penaeus; species Penaeus monodon. Next base: position 18,224 of record NW_023659506.1, read on the forward strand.
CCTTTCAGCCGGCTCTCACCCCTTAGGAGGGGGGATAGGAAAGTTTGGGAAGGGACAGAACGAAAGGGGAAGGAAAAAAGACCATGCAAATTAGTTGAGTGGGGGGGCTGACCCCCAAGGGTTGGGGGATTCCCCCTCTTTGGGGCCCCCCAGTCTCCCCCTCCTAAGCCCCCCCACGACAAAAAGGGGAAAAGGGATTGGGGGGGGGTACAATAAACCGAAGTTATTCTTCGGGACCTTTTTTATCGGGGTTTACCCCGGTTTTTTCCCTTTTAAATTATTTTTTGGTTAGATCATTATTTGCTTTTTATCACACCTTTTTCACCCTCCCCCAAAATAGCTTGCATGTTTTGGGTACCCCCCAAGCGTTTGTGTGATTTTGTGAATTTATATCCTTCGGAATTTTTTCGAGCGCCCTTACGATACGCAGAAAAGAGCAGGTTATTATATTTCCCGGGTCGATCGCTTCAGTCTAACGGCATTTGGGGGGGGGGGTAGGATCCCCCCGTTATTGAGTTTTTTTTTGAAATCTGACGTGCAAGCTAACATGTCCTCAGCATTCAGTTTCTGTCCGAGATTTGCTTGATAAAAAAATTTCGATATTTTTTCAGGCACCATCATTCTGCTACATTCTGTGCTATCATTTATGTTGAATTCAATGTGGTATTGAAATAATCTTAATAGCTAGCATTGCTAATTTACTTTAGTTTTGTTTAGTGAACGTTAAAATTCGTGTTTGTGATTCTTCTCTGTTTTTAGGTACTCTCGCTTCCTCTCATTAACGCTAGCTGTCCTCACCACCATACACCCCAAAATTCAGCCACTCACACCCGGACAAAGACCTGACCCTTTTTTATTGTCCCTTTGTGCCGGGGTAAAAATATATTTCTATCTCTTTTGCCCGCAATTTTGTCTGTCGCTATCTTGACTTAAAAATCTATTTCTTCTCTGTGGACGACTGGTTCAAAGGAAAACTTCGCGGGTTGCCCTGGTCGTCTCTCTTATCTACTCTCATACTTCAAAATGGTTTTTTATTCAAATAGGTCTATCGGGCCGCTACTGACATCTCCCTCTTCTATTTTCTTCTTTACCTTTGTGAAAAAAAACACAAAAGAAAAAAAGACAAAATAAATTAAAAAACCAACATTAAAAACGTAAATTGTTATGAAAACCGGCTAGTGGGAATTACCCCCCATCTTTTCTGTTGACTTTCTTTTTCTCTTTCTCTGGCCCTTATGTGTATATCTGGTTTCCCCCACTATATATTGCGCGGACCGACACGGGACCGAAGGAAACCCGCTCAGTTCCGGGCACCTTAGGGTGTTGGGAAAAAACGTCCCCGAAGATCGCCATAGGCCCCGAACCAAGATTTTCGTCAAAAAGTGTTTAAACCGTCCCAGTTATTGGACGGCGTTGCCTCCAACTCCCCGGAACCAAAGGAACCCGCACCTTTGCCGCGGGACCAGTCGCCCAGAATGCTGTCATGGCGCGCCTGGCGGCGCCTGCATTTCCCGGGCAATTCCAGGAGCTCGTAGCGGGTACAGCCCCCCCGAGATCCCCCCCTCCCCGCGCCCCCTTTGTTCGGGGTGAAATTATGAGGACTGGGACGCGAGAAGGACCTGGACAGACTGTGGACGTGGGACGAACGCCACCGAGTTTGGGGCCCGGGCCCGGGCTCGAGACGGTCTAAACGAATCTGAATCAAGGAGGGCCGTGGAGACTTTTTTAGAATTGGGGCTCGAGGACGGGCAGATTACACCAAAACCGGAGGGTGAGGACACAGGGAAGAGCACCACAAGGATGCACCAGGATGACGCACGAAAGGACACCACCCGTTAGGGCACCCTTTAAACCGCTCGAGGGGGAGGCCGAGTGGTGGCCGGCAATATAAATTGGGGTAATTCTATTTCTTTCAGATGTGGGTAATTCTATTTCGGTTACCAGTGGACCACGTGGCTGTTTTCCCCGTGGATCCAAATGTCCCAAAAAAGAAACCCCCGCTCAGCGGGGCGGAGGTCACTTTTTTTCTGACCTCTTTTACCGGGAGTTCGTCTAACTACCCCCCGCTAAGGTCCCCTCCCTCCCTCCGGGGGGGCTGACCCTGACCCCCGCGTGGCCCCATTACCCGTATAAATAACATGTCGTGTTTTATACTGCGTGGGGTTTAACTCTCAGAAAAAAAGAGTCAGCCGTTAACATATAACTACCCTCTTTCACCTTGTCTAAGGATGATAGCCTTTATAGTGGGTGTGTGTGTGTGTTGTGTGTGTGTGTGGTGTGTGTGTGGTGTGTGTGTTGTGTGGTTGTTGTGGTTTTTGTGGGGTGTTGTGGTGTGTGTGTGTGTGTGTGTTCGTGGTTTTTTTTGTGTGTGTGTTTGTATACATATATATATATATATATATAATTTTAAAATTTTATATATATATATATATATATATAATAATATATTTATACAAAAAAGCCGCGATGGCCAAATGGTTTTGAGCGTTTGGGCTCAAGATTGGCACACGGCAATCTGATTCGAGGGTTTTAGTCACCAACCGCCGCATTGTTTTTCCTTTGGGGAAGGAAATTCACCTCGATTGCCTAACTAGCCCTGGGTGGCCAACCGCCCAAGTCAAGTGCTGGGCCCAAACCCCCATAAATAGAAATGATTACCTTAAAAAAAAAAAAAAAAATAACACCGGGCCCCACCGTGGAAAGGGACTGGGGACCCTACCACGTACTCACTCCCGAGCATCACAACTGAAAAAATAAATTAAGGGGAAAAAAATCATTATCATATTAATAATTTTAAAAAAATCATTCCCTAATAAAAAAATCATGATAACATATGGGGAAAGAGAACATTTTTGCAGGAAAATTCCCCTCATCAGATTTGTAAAAAATTTGCATGTTTTTTGATAACCATTATATTCTTTCCAAAAGAAAAAAAGCCCTGGAAAATAATAAATAAAATTGA